>NW_027104517.1:0-7618 GCF_902728285.1 Clytia hemisphaerica | reverse complement strand
ATGATAATCGGCATTCACGCTCTAAAATTAGCAATCTTTTTATTACGCCGAAAATATACTCTCATCACGCTTTTTGAGATCATAGATCACGTCCAAAAAAGGCGAAATCACCACCCTCGCGAGCCAGGGCCGTTAAACGATTTTGCGACGTAAAAAGGCCAGTGAATAATCAATAGCGTAGGATATCAAGAAACATATGTTATATATTTCTTGAGGATATTTACTCGAAAAATATTTAAGAGGAAATTGAATTAAAATCCAGTTTGGCTGAAATTTATTGGTACAAGACAAGTTTAGAAAGCCATTCTGCACATCTTGAAAAACGAATTTCTTTCTCATGAAATACATATTTTGAATATGTACAGCTTTACCCCCCTGTAAATTCAAGTTTTTTGTTAGTCATAGCCATTAGAAACATCTACAAAATGTGGTATCCAGGAGTAACATGAATTGTTTTATTAGTTTTACGTTTTTCGTGCTCCTTAGATGCGGTATATTTACAGAGATTCGATCAACGTAAACACCAGTAAACTATACGAACAATGATTTAACACTGGCTTATTTTTATTTTTGCTGACTTTGTCAATTTATATTTAAAGCACATCAAAGTGTCCAGTTAGACCTTTCTAAGACTACTTGAAGAAATCAGCGAAAAATCTTCCCCGGTTAGAAAAATACCCTGAAATTTCATCCCAATTAGAAAAATTTAACTAAATCCTTGGTTCCCTAGGGATTTTCGGGGCTACACGTTGGGGCTCATTTTCGGTTTTTTCAAAACTGCATGTACTTCCACCTCATAAACATACCTATTTTTGGGCTTTTTTGGAGAAGCTTAATTTAGCCGCCATGAATGTGTCCTGTCAGATGTCCCATAATGCACCAAACTCGAAAAAATTGGGAAAATCCTTGAAAATTCCGCCATTTTGATGACGTCATTGACAGAAAAACTTGAATAAGTTTAGGTAGAAAATAGATTTCGAGCTCAAATTTCGACCAGAGACGTATATAAATAAAACAAATTAGAAAATTGGAAAACAAAATCGAAAAAATGCTTACGTCAGCAAAAATGGCTGAAAAGCCATTTTTGCGAAAAAATGCTGACGTCATCAAAAAATCAAAACAATTTCGATTTAAAATGCTTTTAATTTTTGATTTGAATCTCTGGTAAAAATTTGAGCTCGAAATCTTTTTTCTACCTGAACTTATTCAAGATTTTCTGTCAATGACGCCATCAAAATGGCGGATTTTTCAAGGATTTTCCCAATTTTTTCGAATTTGGTGCATTATGGGACATCTGACAGGACACATTCATGGCGGCTAAATTAAGCTTCTCCAAAAAAGCCCAAAAATAGGTATGTTTATGAGGTGGAAGTACATGCAGTTTTGAAAAAACCGAAAATGAGCCCCTTACGACCGTTGAGAACGAAGTTAAGTTGCTTGTTTTTCTTATTTATACGTCACTATAAATCAGTTTCTCCATGACCTCGGCAGTTTCGAGTGGTGACTATGCAAAATACAATTTATAAACAACACCTGATTAATGCCCCTACCAGGGTTTACCCCTACTGCTAATCCTAATGCTGCGAATAGATCCCAAAATGCGGGACAGTTTTTTTAATTTTTTCCTAATAGGGAATACCTCCGGTGGGGAGAGGGGGTACTTGGTCAAAAAGAGGTAATGGGGATGTGCTACTGGTCAGGGTACCTTTTTCCACCTCCACGAGTCCCAGATAGGGTCGCAAAAATACAAAAATAGAAAAATATCAGTCCCTCATAGGGTTACCGTGAAAAACAAAGGTCAAAATCATATATTGACGCTGTGCCGACGAATCGAGATTATATTCATCGCGCTTGCAATCAACGAAGACAAAAGTAACCATGACGACCATCCAAGATCTTGGATGAAGTTCAAAGTTGATATTTTTATTCCCGTCGTTGAAAACACAACTAAAAAAATATCATCACTGCTTTTTAAAAAGAGTCAGTGATAGAGAATCATAACATAAAGTCTGTCTATTATTTCGATTCAATTAAAAGTGACATTTCCATAATTAATAGTTTAGTAATTACTGTTATTACATTTGGGGATCATGTAAAATATTTCTTTTGAAAGAAACTCACTTTCGATAACACTTGGAGGTTTCTGGGGAATTCGTAAATAGTAAACTGGATACTGATACAGTCTGCTAGACATTAATAAGGTAATATTTGCTCTTCATCTTTGATTCTTTCTACAGTGATTAGATTGACACATGCGAGATGAAATTTTTATTATTGGTCTTCAGAGGTTAATATATTCTTTGAAAACTTAACCTCTGATACTCAGGGTATCGTAGGGTACCTTTTGGAGGTAATTGGAAAAAAATTTGGAATTTCAGTCCCACTTTTTTCAAAACAAAGAGTTCCACGTAGGCTCAGGTGAGTTAAGGAAAGTCCAAACCCCATTTCCCGATTTTCCCAACGCTTCCCATTGTTACTTAACTCTCGCATATAGCTCATAAGAAGGCGTATTAACGAGATGGTTACGCAAAGTGCTCAGTCAAAATTTTAAATTAAGCCGATTTCAAGATATCAGCCAAAAACTGAATTTGACGTTACGAAAAAAACACGTCATATTTTTTTTTTTTTTTTTAACATCTCTTTCATCACCAAAGATTTGGTATATGTAAAATATATATATATATTACCATCACTGGATATTACCATCAAAGACGGGATATTTATTTATAAGTTGTTTGATAAACGGGATGCATTTCCTTTTTCCATAGTCCGAATGCCACATAAAGATAGCAACTTGCCAGAATCGATTTTTTATTCTTCTTTTGTTGGTGAACTTCTCAGGATTGCTCGTTCTACGTTACTTTTCGAGGACTTGAAAGTTAAAGCCAAAGTTTTTATACAAAGAATGCGATGTCAAGGTGCTGAAAACGCAAAGTTAGATTGCAGTCTTCGACGGGTTATAGTTCGTCATTTTTCAGAATTTTCAAGATTTCAACTCTCTCAAGATTCACTCGTTCGCCAGCTCTTGCGGTGAGCGGTCACGGTGTACGGGGCTTCGAACCGGGTTATAGTCCGATTTTTAATTCTCATTCTTTCCCCACTCTTTCCATCTTATTCTTTGAACTGTAAAATGTGTGTGAGAGCCACAGGGTTGGATAGTGGCAATCCAATCCCAGTTCCTTCTCTTCTAGTATGCTTTCTTCAACGTTGTGGCAGAAACGTGTCAAAGGTGTGGCAACTTTGTCTAGTAGAAAGTATACTTCTTTTCTCATTGTAATTTTAGTTTCTTCGGCTGGTTCCGTGTTACGTTTTAGTTTATTTTATATTATTGCGCGCGGTTTTATACTTTCAATAAACACATCTTTTACTATCTTTTATCTGTGTGGTGTCTAATTAAACACGGCTTGGCCTACCTAACAACCCTATTTCCATCATATAGGAGGATATTTTCACAAATGGCCGAAATCCTGTGTAGGTCGAAAACTGAGGAACAGATAAGTGTTTTCTTGAAATATTTTTTGACTCATATTGAGTTACTTCTTTCCATCTTAACTCATATGACTACTTTCTTCCTTAAAGTCATTTAGATCACTAGTTTTACATTGACGGATTTCTATGTCATCAGATTTTCCTTTTCTACTCCAACCTGATGATGAATTCATTAATTTGTTGATTTGTATTGTCTTTTTGTTTGTGGGTTTTTGTACCATGTTCCATTTTGAGTAGTTGAAGGTTTTATACTTCTAGACTATATATATATAATATATAGCTGTATATAGACAGTTATTAACAAATAGTGCTTATCGTTTTTATTTTGTCAAAAATAAATAAATATTAATCTTATAACCCTACCACAAATCAAGGAACGAAAAGCCTGGAGCAGAACCTCGCACTAAATCGATATCTAAATTGAAAGAAGTAAATGTAGGAGAAAATCTAGAAAGAAAAATCAAAAGCCTGGGAGTAAAACCTGACATAGTGAAAACGTGAAAATCCTGAGAGCAAAACCTGAGCCTAACCGAGCTAAATGTAAACAAAACAAAAACAGACAAGGTCTAATGTCTAAAGGCGAATGAATGTGGAGGGCGACAGAAGAATATCTAGATGAATATTAAAATAAGTTTTCTTTGTTAAAAATGCTGTAAAATAAGTTGAAAGTCTCAAGGATTGGACTGTGGGAGTATAATGAGGGGGAGAGGGGCAAGAAGGTGAATGGGGAGAAGTCAGTCCAATTATTGAGCCTTCCAGCTGCAATGAAATGATTATGTATTATGCTCTAGGGATAGCTTGTTCAAGAATATTTTTCAAAGCTAGTCTGTTTTCATAAATAGACCAGTTATCAACCAGTTCACGAATTCTAGTTATATCATGACCATGTTCATCAAAAGCACTTTCAGTTTCCAAATCGATACTCACACGTCTACAAAGCACGATTTCTACAAGGCTTACGTTGTTCCAGGACGCGGTTACGGCTGCATCGTAGATAGCAGAGAATTCAGGATGGTTGTTCATCAATATGGTGTGAGTCGTGTAGTCAGATGTTGATGGATTTGCAATAAGTTGCTTCAGGAGGGAGAGTTTCCGCTTTTCAACAAGTTTCGATACGTCCGGAATATGGTAGGCGCGGTGGAGATGGTTTTTACTGTTTCTGGATACACCAAATAGGGACTTGAGACAGGACCGTGCTGCCACATTCAATTGGTTTGTTTCGGTTTTAGTCAGATCACAGAGTTCTAATCCATATAAAAGCTTAGGTAAGATGATATGATTAAATATGGTAACGATTGAGTTAGGGTGACAATGCCTCAATCCTGCAGAAATGAGTGAGGTAGTAGTTGACCACATTTCAGAAATACGATTGTCTTTGTGAGATTTGAGACTGATGTGGTTACGGTGTTTTGTCCAATGGAATCCAAGGTGGATAAGATCGTTACGAGGAAGCACTGGAATGTTATTTAGGGTAAGACGAGGATCCTTGATTGTCGATTTACCAGAGATTATGAATTGAGTTTTACTTTTTGTCGTTGTGTGGAAAAAGTTAATGCCGTTCTCCTTGCCAAACGATTCGCACGTACTAAGCATTCTCTGAAGGTGAACAAGGGTGGAACTCAACAAGATTATGTCATCAGCGTAAGCGATCACTGCGGTGTGAAGACCATTCGGGAGAAAGGTACCCAATTTCTGTGACTGGATCGACAATAACAGTTCCTCGGTGTAGATATTAAAGAGGTATGGTGATAATACACTGCCTTGACGGACACCTTGGGTGAGAGAAAACATTTTTGAAAAATGTGACGCATAGTGGATTACTGCTGTTCCGTTTAGATATAGTTTGATTAAGAAGCAGACTACTGAATTTGGAATGTTCTTTTCTAGTAGTTTATCAAAGAGGGAAAGCCAGTTTACACAATCGAAAGCCTTCTCCGCATCCAGGCTACAGATATAGACTGGTGAGTTTCTGCTATTGTAGTGCCGGATGGTGTCAAGAAGAATTGTTTCAGCGTGTAGAGTTGATGAGTTAGCTGTAAAACCAAACTGCATTGAGTTGCTCTCTTTGAAGATGGGACATTTCTCTACGATAATTACCTCAAGTAGCTTTGTCATTATTGGGATAAGGCTAATGCCCCTGTAGTTGTTTGGATCCTTGAGTGACTTTTTGAATGACTTCACCAGGGGTATGATGATGGAGGAACTTAAGCCTCTCGGGATAATGTCTGTAGTGAATATGTTGTTTGCAAGTTTGGTTAAATAAGTTATAAAAGTAGGTGATCGTGCGAACAAGAAATGCTCTGCCTTCAGTTGAAATGGATCCCTTGCTTTTCCAAGTTTCAGCTTTTTCAGGGAGTTGGCGACATCTGTTTCAGTGACGAAGAAATCTGGTTCCTTTGTATCAAGAGCAGTCAGATTTTCAAGAAGCGTTTTGTTTGAGATAGAGTTGTTGAAACCTGTTACCCGGGGCGTGTTAAGTAGATTATCGAAGTGTTCTTTGAATTCAGTGGTAATATCATCTTTGTTGGTTTTGCCATTAATCGTATACAGTTTTTGAGAAGAGCTTTTTAAAGCTTGCATTTGGTTCCAGTAAGTTTTTGGTTTGACGTTTTTGAGCTTGTCTACACAGACGAAATGATCAATTGTTGATTTATGTTTTGCACGTTTAACAAGAGTACGAAACCTTTTACGGGCAAACTTGTAGCGATTATATGAAATGCTGGATGGGTCTTTCGTAAAGCAGTCAGACTTCCAGAGATTAAACATTTGTTGTAATGTGTTACGTGCTGTACGGAGTTCATTGTTCCACCAACGTTTTGGAGAAAAGTTTATAAATTTTTTCTCAATCTCAGTGTATGCAGAGCCTGCTGAGTGTTGAAGGATAAGATGTAGATTGTCCAATTGGGATTGGGGGTCTCCATCAACATAGTTTTCGAGACTTCCAGTAACTTTCTGGTGGTATAGATTTAGAAATTTCTCATTCTTCCAAATGTAATTTGGTACAAAGTCATTTTCTATTTCAGGCTGTTGGGTCACAGATTCTGGACTATCTGGTAAACGAAAGGTAGCGGAGACAGGTATGTGATCCCCAGTGTTATCCGGGTGTGGATCAATAACATGAGTGTCTGTAACGTAATCGGAGAGCGTAGATGGAATCAAGATGTGATCAATGTAGGACTGGTTCGGAAGTGTCAAATGTTGATAGGTGTAACAAGGGCCATAACCATGAGTCATGTCTACTGGTAATAGATTGTTCTCTGTCATGAACTTTGAGAGGTGCAGTGAGAGGGCATTTGGTGGGCTAGATCGAGTACAGTTTTGCCATTTTGGACAGCACTGGAAGTCCCCTAGGATGATTGGATCTGCCAAATGGTTAAATTGATCAATGGTGCCTGAGATGCAAGCGAGTTGACTCTTATAGGTTTCGATACAGTCTTGTTTGCCATTCAGGGATTGCAGGTATAAAGCTGATATGATGAGGTTACTTTGATGGTGGGATGTTTTTACAACGGTTGCATAGTCCTCCAGAATGAGAGTTTCAGGTTTTTGGAAACAGTCTCTACGGAGCAGTAAAACGTTGCCGCCGTAAGGCCGACCAAATTGTTGTTGTTTTGCAGGTTCAGATATAACGTAAAAGTTCTGTTTGTAAGGGTGGAGGGTGTGCTCTTCATATTTCGTTAACCAAGTCTCACAAAGAAATATGCAGTCATGAGTTTTAGTTAAATTGTTTATATATACAGTATTGGCTTTGAGACCATAACAATTGAATGTGTATAATTTTGAGGTCGTGTCTAGCAGTCATCATAGCGGTTGCGGTTTAGAGTGTCCTGAGCGGGATAATGGGTGTTGTGGTGAAAGATATCATTGTGGTGAATCCTGTTGTTGTGCTGTCCTTGCTGAGAGGGATCTGTTCTGCATGGAAATTTAAATGGTTTAATGCAAAGGCCCTGAAGCCAGCGGTTTGACTCAAAAGCCTTTTTTCTATCGTTCATATCAATGTCTACTCTGAATGACTGATTGAAGGAATTGGTGCGATGAGATTGAACATAAAGTACTTTGAGGCCGGCATCATCACGAACAACAGATCCAACTTGCTCTGGGGTTACTTTGGGTCGAACCACCCACAAAA
>NW_027104516.1:0-3232 GCF_902728285.1 Clytia hemisphaerica | reverse complement strand
TGGCTTGGCTCAAATTTTTATCATCTATGGCTTAAAATTTAGGTAATTTTTCAAAGTTTTGCTTCCGCAGCATTAATCTTTGATACGCAATTCGGCGGGGTGCTAGTGTGACCAACTGCTAGTTTGCAGGTCTGTTCAACATGACACTCAACACGCGTTGAGAGGGAGACTCCCTAGCCCTATTCTAGCAATTTCTCCTGCATAAAAATATTTCCCTTGCATCTCCTGCATTTCAGTTTAGACTTAAACTCGTATATCAAGATTACGAGATTTCGAGTACGGGCCGATTTTACTTTCGTTTTCAGTGGTTTCATTTTCAATTTCAAGCCAACATCTTAGCAACAGGGTGCTCACCCAGTGTGGAAACGATGCAAAGTCCACGCCGAATTGTTATTTGATTAAAGTGAGCACCCCAAAAGAAGTTTGACTTGCGCGGAAAGGCGGGCAAAATAGCAGGGGGGTAAGCCCCCCAATGGGTCTAGGGCTGAGCCCTGGTGAGGGTTCAGGGAGCGAAGCCCCCAAAAGCCCTGAGATTTTGATCTTCTCATGCCTAAAAGTTGCTCAAAATTTGTAAGAAAAGAGCTTGAATTGCTTCTTCTTCTAAGAAAGAAATGTATAAAGTTAAATGAATCATGATCATGAGCCATATTTTAGGAATTAATGAAGTAAAAGTGCTTTATATTCTATTTACACTCTACGTCGTTATATGACGATCAAGGGAGAGCGAGGTGGATGCGTTTAAACCTGGCGTAATGAAATAGGGCGTTAGAATGGCGGTGCTCCTCTCGTCTTGAAAAGCTTTGACTTACGCCAATATCTTACTTTATATTCACTCCTTACACCAATACGCCAAAAGTAATTGGTGCCTCACGGTGAATATATTTGGCGTGTTGTTCACTAATTCCAGCCTGGGTGCTCACAGTAGGGGTAGGGGGTAAAAGTCGGTATCTTCAAATCTTCTTCGCCTGGTGTTTTTTCTGTTCCATATAATGATAGAAGACATTTAAAAAAGAAAAATTCAATTTTATGCATTTTTGACGAATTCCAGTCCAAAAAACTGCCCGGGGGGGGGGGGGGCTTTTTTACCGAAAAATCAGCTTTTTTGAGTTTTATTCTTCATATCTCTTCCAAAACTTGCTCAAATTCAAGATGCAGTGTTTTTTATGAAAATTTAACCTATTGTGAGGCATTCTGCGCAATTTTTAAGGTCAGAAGTCCAAAATTGGCCGAATGCTCCTGGGGGTACTGATTCGCACTACAGGCAAAAATTGGAAAAAAATGCATTTTCTGGCCTTTTCAGGCCTGTAAACATGTCAAACTATTGAATCTTATTTTTTTCTGTTGTACTAAATTTTATGAAGAAGAAACAAAAAATAATCATATTGGATTGAAAATTTTGCCCGTTGGAGCCCTAAACAAGCTGTTTTAAGCCAATTTTGGGTAGCAAAATGCTTTTTAAGGCCAATTTTGTAAGTTCATAAAGTTTAAACTAAATGATTTACACGTCTGAAATTTTCAGAGATTGAAGTCTTAAGTAAAGTCTTTAAGCAAAATGAATTTCAAGATTTCCACTTTTTTCAAAAAATCAAAATGGCGTCTTCAAAAATCGCTTTTTAGCAAAAACAAGAGCCGCAAAGATGCGGATAAATATTTCCTTTACAAATGTTAAAATAATAATTAATGTCCGCAAAAGATTTCAAAGTGCTTTAAATCTCAGATAACATCAAGCAACACAAGTCCCTAAGAATTTCAAAATTCCAGTTATGTTATTGACGTTTGCAGGATTATTCATAAGATGACTGTAGGTTCAAAGCTACGGATCACGGAATATATCCAACCAAGCTGAACCCGACTGAGGACAACAATGCAGTAAATCAAATTGGCTGGAACTTTAATTTTCGTTGGGTGGACTTTAAATAGATTTTAGTATTATGTATTATTAGTATTATATGGCGTCGCACCTCCAAATAGAGTGTTGTTGAACACATCAAAAGACCTGATTATATTATTATTTAAGCGCTGATTTCCAGAAATATTATATAGCCAAAAAGGGCAAATATTAAAATGAAGAATGACAAAAAGGAGAATATTTCACAGTAAAAAAGAAAAACCAAAGAAAATTTTATATTTTCAAAATGAGATGAAATATTTTGCTTACAGTATACTTTCATATAAAAATATTGTAAAAATGTAAAAATTTAAAGTAACTTTTGGAGTTTTTTGAATAGTACGTGCTAAAAAGTAAAATCTTACAAAACCGGGAAACAATTTCATATTTTCCGACAGAATGCAAAAAAAAAAAAAATTCAAAAAAATGTCAGAAAATAAAATAAATTGTCATGCCGAATACTTGAGTTTTCTTCATTTTTTAAATGCATGTGGAAGAAAATGTCAAGTTACGACAAAAGTTTTCCACGTTTTGAATGCACGTGTAGAAATCTCAAATTTATCACAAAAAGTTTCCACGTTTTAAATGTACATACTGTCAACTGCTTACTTGGGACGATGGTCGAAACATGGGACTGTTTATATCTGGTCTGTATTTTCACTAACTGTTAAATCTCTGACAACAATTTGTTTTTAACTCCACCAGTTTATCAATACTTCCTTTCATACTGTCAAAGATAACTTTCACTGATAGCGACGATTGGGAATTAGAGAACGCCGCTGCCTAACCACCTATCGCCCGATGGGATTACAATAGCGTGTGTAACTTGCGCCCGAGTGACGTCAAACGCTCCATCGTTTTGCCATTTTTTAATACGCCGTTCATTAATCAAATCAAATGACTTTGGAGGTTCGGTGAATGGTGGCCAAATTGCGCCCATGTTTGTCAGATAGTCCCAAGGGTGGACAGTTGACGGTAAGAATCTCTACCTGAAAAAGGGTAACTGCATCATTGGAGGCTAACATGCATAGCCCTCAAGAAAGACCCAGCGGGCATTAAAATCAAAAATAAATCAAACACAAAAAGTAGAGTAGAGCTGCGAGCGGAGCTGCGATTGTCTTTAATGACCAGCCAGGTTCATTCATTTGAGGGCATGCATGTTAGCCTCCACTGATGCAAGTTACCCTTTTTCCGGTAATTCACAAAGTTCCACAACACACGTTGCTAAAGTTTCACGTTTTAAAATGCCGCGGGGAAGAAATCTCCAAGTTCAAGAAAAATTTTAATTGTACATGTGAGTTATTTCAAATTAATTACATCCATATTCAATGCACAATGCAATAA
>NW_027104515.1:4832-7018 GCF_902728285.1 Clytia hemisphaerica | reverse complement strand
CTCTCAGTACAACAACCGCTGGTAATAAACAAGTCATTGTCATTTTCCAGGCCCTTTTTCACAAAATTTCGCTCTTTCCAGAGGTGGTGTGTGTCGTCACATCGACCCCTAACTTCTAGGGGATAGTTTTTTATCCAAAATTTCAAGGGGGGTTAGTGAAAAAGTTTGTCAATAGACTTTTTCGCCTTTTCATTCGCCATCTTGAATTGTATGCAAAAATACAGGAACAAAAAAGCTGTGGTTGGATTTAGTTGGAAATTATATGCAGAACATATGCAAGTTCAGTTAGGATCATTTGGCAAGTTCCTGTCAGTATAGACCTAACTCTTCATACAAAAATACCCTATGCTGCACGCAATGCAAGCAATTAAGCCAAAGTCCTGCAAAGGTGGGACAAAAATCAGTTTTTTGAAGTTTGCAAAAAAACGCCACATAGAAGATCTTTCAAATTCAGTATGTGAATAGAGCAGTAAAAAATACAATTTTTCTATTTTTCCTTTTTTTTTGCAAAAGTTATAGGAATGAAAATAAAGGGATAATGATAATTGAATACTACCGTAGAGTCGTCTAATCTCGACATACGTCTTGCAATCTCGACACCGGATCTGTAAAATAATCAAAACAAACCTTGAATGAAATTCTTGGTATCATTCTTATCGAACAAGTTCATCCATCAAACTAGAAGTTCAGTAAACATTGCAATCCTTTCAATTAAAAAAACAGCCAAATTATAAGCAGTTTTACACAACACACGAAACGCATGCAAACTTCCTCGTAACTTTCTCGTGTCCATCATTAAAATTTTACAACTTTTTTACGCTTCAAGTCACGTGATAAAATAATTCGCGCGGCCTGGTTTCCCCTTCCTTATATATAAAAACACACGCTCTAGCGCTAACAGGCCGCACGCCGTGTTGCCAGTATGGCGGTCACATTAAATTGAAAATGAAACCGGGTTCTTTTTATTATTTTCGGTTCACGGTAAAAATGTCTACTAAAAAATTCCTTGCGTGCAAAATGTTGTGATGTTGTGATTTGGACATCTTCGTTGAAAGTATGCTAATTAGTTTTTAGCGATTACTACATCGTTAAAGTTTTCTTTTCAAATATAAGTAATAACACTTCACATTTCTCATATTATATTAACAATCTGTGACGTGATAGAGAGAGAGTACATTTTAGTGATTGATTGATAACTTTGGTATGTATTACCTACCTCTTTGTACCTCTTTTTGGCTTTTGCTTGAACAGCTCATCCAACTCGTTGAGTCCGATGCTTCGACATTTCCTTGAGATTGTTGGAGTCAGCTTGCCTAAGGTTAAAATAGTGGGCAAGCAGAGGTTCGTCCGGAACAGTTGTGAGGAAGGTGTCTAAGTGTTTTTTGAATACTTCTTTGGGGCAGTTTGTCAAATCTCTTATTGGTCTGGGAAGGGTGTTGAATAATCGAGGGCCTTCTTGGGAAAGACTTCCCCTCCAGATATTTTTGTGTTTGATATTGACAGCTTTTAGATTGCAAATTCTCCCCAATCTCTGATTTATATGGCAGAAAATGCCTCCTTTACTTTCGTCATAATCCCTTCGGGACGTTTCTTCAATGACGTTCCAGGTATAAATTATTTGATACCGCTCTCTCCGTCTTTCAAGGCTATACAGTTTTAATGTTGGTTTTTCCCATAATTGGATGTTGAGGATGGAATCCCATGTAAAAATGATTTCTGAACTTCTTCCAGTTGCGGACAAGACCAGCTTCCAGGGAGACAAGTTAGAGCAGTAGTCCAAATGAGGGATGGCTAGTGCTTTCCAGAAGTTAACATGGTTTTCGTTTCCCTTGATTTAAATGTGCGGTATCCATGCACTTATTTTTTCACTTTTTTGATTGTTCTTGGATATGTTCTCATAAGTCAACTGAGTGTCTAGGGTGACTCCAAGGTCTTTAACTTCGTCTTATTCGATCAACGTTGCTTGTCAGTGAAATAGCGCTTTGCTTCAGCGGTCGTTTTTCCGTAGGCAAGGTGCTCAAATTTAAGACCATTCAGCTGCATGTGTTGTCTTCTCCACTTAGAGACAGTGTGAGATCATTTGTAGATGATAAACATCCTCAGTTGGATTTCTTTCATCAAACGAGTGTCGTCAGCAACGATGAATATGAATGAAGGATGTGTTATCGATATCTTGAATCATGATC
>NW_027104515.1:0-4406 GCF_902728285.1 Clytia hemisphaerica | reverse complement strand
CACAGGCGGATTGATATCTTCAAGTGTTGGTATTTGTGACTCAAGCGGATGAAGGTCGTAGTTTTGAAGAGGTTGGGTGAAGACAGACTTGTAGTTGTATTGGTTTTGTAGGATATTGGCCATCAAAAGGGGATCATTAGTCAATTTGTTAGTGTCTGGATCGATTAAGGGTCCAACTTTTGGTTTAGATTTCGAGAAGCGATTAGCGTACGAGTAGAAGAATTTTGGATTGGATTTGATTTTAGAGGTTGCTTCAGCTTCTTTCTGTTTCCTCTCTTGAGCAAAGGATTTTTGAAGTAGCACTTCAATTTCAACAAGTTTTTCTGTAGTTTTAAGATTTTGAAATCTTTTTCTCAGTTTCTTTCTTTTTCGCATTAAAATCCGCCTGTCTCTTGGCTTGCGTTTCTTCTTGGATGAAAATATTTTTGGAGGTACATTATTTGAAGATATAATGAATATGCATTGTTTGATAAAAAGCATCATATTGGGCGGTCAGGGTCTGAATCAAGTGGGTTCAAAATATTGTGCCAGTCAGTGTCTTTGAAGTTTTCATTGATGATAGCCCAATTAATTTGATCATAATAGAAGTTAAAACTATCAAAAGCATGATTTTAAATTTTTATTATTGTTATTACTATAGTTGTTTTCAGTCATAGAAAAGTTCAGATGGCTTGTAACATCAATGATGAAGTGATCTGAGAGAGCAGTTGGTGTGCATAGGTAGTTGAAGATTGAATCAGAGTTATTAGTCAGTAAGAAGTCTAATATATTGCCATTAGAATGAGTAGGCTTATGGATCATCTGGTTCAAGTTTAAAATTGAAGTAAAATTGTTTAAAACATCTAGAAGTTGATTGTTGCAACTAATTGATGGTATGTAAGAGTCATTTTTATGGTGTGGGGTATATTGAAATCACCACATAGATAAATATCGGGGGTATTTCCTTCGATTGATTCGATGATGTCCTGCATTGCTGAAATAAGGTCCAAGAATTCCGGAGCCGCTGATTTGTGCAGAATATTTGTTGGCTGTCTATAAATGACACCAAGAATAAGGTTAAGGTTTTTTGAATGAAGTAGTAGAGCTTCATTGACACCATTTGAAAATTCAAGTATTGGCTCAAACATTGGAGATACGTCGCTTCGAAGATAAAATGCGACACCTCCGCTATGTCTTCCATATTTGGATTTGATGCGATTTCTATCCTTGCGAAAAAGCTCGTATCCCTCAATTTCAAGCTCTGCTTTCTTGTGCGAAGATGATAGCCATGTCTCGGTTAGGCCCATAAAAATGTGGTTCTCAGAATGAAGAATTGATTCTAGTAAAGGAACTGATGATTGAGTGGTCTGGGGACATAAACCCTGAATATTCATAAAAGAAAAAGTATTCATTGATGTGGTATCCTTTGTTTGTTGTGGTGAAAATTGCTTTGGTGGAGTGGATAGTCCTGAAGACGGGGGTGAAATTGGTGTGGGTATTTCTGTACAGTTTGAGATGGTTGCTGAATATTTCGTACATTCAGATTGGTAGTGATCATTGATATCATTTCTGTCCGAAAATTGTCTAAGATTTTCAGAAAATCCAATGATTGTTGTGTGTTTGTATGGTTTTTTAGTACTGGGTCCCTTTTAGTCCCCTTGACATGAGTAAAAGTGCAATTTGTGTTAAAACATTCACCTTTTCTGATCGATGAAGAACACATACGTGGATGAAACATGTTGCATTTTGTGCCAGCATTACAGCCTTTTGAGGATTTATTACCATGTCTCAGTAACTTGGTACAGATTTTTGGATGCTTGAATCGGCAATCTTTGCCTGTGATGCCATATTTACATTTTCCTTTCTTGTAAAAGTTACAAACTGGAGTTTCATCAGAGACTTTTTCTTTGGTTGTAGTATTATCCGAAGATAAGGTTGTAGTATTATCTGAAGATAAGGTTGCATCGTTTTGTAATTCGCGTTGAAATTTAGATTTTAGGAAATTAGTCCTACCCAGGTATATTCCATCAACTATCTTATTCGAGGGTCTGTCGATAATAATATCTGGGGTGATTGGAATGTGAGGGAGTGTCCTTCTTGGAGTGGGTTGGGTTCCATTTAAGAAAGATTCAGTGGCTTCAACAGCTTCAGTGATCTGCGTAGGTGAATTTGTTTATTTGAGCTTGTTTTACTTCATCTGTTTTCATTTTTGTGAGTAAAATTTATGTTTTCGTCTTGACATGCCGGGCCATAGATAACAAAATCCAGGGATTTTAAAGATGAGATTACATAATTTCTCATGTTCATTCAAAAGATTCATGCTCATCAGAAGTTTAAGATAGCATGGTCGGTGCACTTCCTGACCACACGCACCCACAGCTAATGAGTGGTTTGTCATTGAGTTTGCATGAATATGATTCTTGACAAATCTGGCATACATCTGGGAAAAAATTTTTGATCTTCAAACATAATAGGTGGATTGCATCATCCTTGTTAAGGTTGTTGGATGGCAATGATGATGAAGAGGTTGTGAGATAGTCAAGGGTTTCAATGATTGGAGATTTGCGACATGATTTGAGTGCTTTGATGTTGTCTTTGGTTGGAAGTTCAGGGTTGTACATCCGTAAGCAATTTTTGATAACGTCAGTAGGAGCATTTTCCACAAGACCAGCAAGAGCTCTCTTCCAGGTTTCAATCACATTTTCTGAAACATCACCACTTGGCACAGCGCCCCCGAACGTTGATTCAGTGACATGATGATGTACAAATCAGAGATTGAGAAAAACTTAACTTGAGACGCTCGAATGTATTAAAGATAGGTTTCAAGTGGATCGTAAAGGAAGACAACAGGATAATAGATACCTGATCAGCTGCACATGGGAACCCAAATTCCTGTCATGCGCAGCTGCTCCTCAGGATTTAGCAAAATGCCTGGGTGACCAGCCACAGGACCCTTTGGATATATGATAATGACTGAAACGTTGGCTTGATAGGGAAGTAATGAAATAATTTTATACCTCAATAGTCCAGGGCTAACCTGGTGTGTAAAAGCTTGTGGTCTTCAGTCTTTGATAGCGAGAACAAGATTCAACAAGATTATTTGATTATCTTTGATATTGATCCAATTGATACAACCAATACCAAAAAATGAACTTCGCACTTCTCTAGACGAAGAGTGCCAGGTTGATCGCAACCCTGTTTAGTGCTGTATTTATCGGATTTCACAGCATCTACCGTTCTTTTTGTACTTTTTATCAATCTTATTCACTAATTCTTAATGGAGTGAATTTTTTTATCTGATTTCTATCTCCATATTTTCCCATGCATCCAATTTCTGAATTTCTGATTCTTACCTAGAAAATTTAGAATAATAATCTGATAATTTTTACAGGTACGACTAGGTAACTGAACTTATCGACAATTCAAATCAAAATGAGAAAATGTGAAAGTTTTCGAACAAGAAGTATGTTAAAAGCAGTCTTTTAAAGTCCACAATTGAAATTAAGTACTTTGTTTGACATTTTTCAAAGTTGTCAAAGAACTGCTAACACCAGATGAAAATAACTTTTTAAGAGTGGAGATATGAGGGTATTCACATATCTAATGAAACACTGCCTGTGATTCATAGGATTCATAAGAAATATACAAACTGACTTACCTACTTAGTTTCTCTGTGTCTTTTTGCTGTATGTAGACTTGTTGAAAAATCATTTTAAAACAGCTTCTACAGAAGCATACTTGAGGAATAAGTACTCCCTTAAACTAAGTTATCTTGTAGTCTCAATAAAACAAATAAACCAAGAAGAAAAAATCCATAATGAGCTGGATTTTCACAGAAAAACCATAGATCCATCTTGTCCTTGTGTCTCTTCCCAGAGACCAGCGTGTTTTTGATCGTTTGAACCAAGCTCGGCCTTTAAACTTAGGCGGTTTTCACCACGGAGCGACTAACCAGTCTCACTGGTTAGTCCAAGCAAAACCGCAAAATCTTTTTTATGCCAAAGAGTTATCGTCCGTTTCTTCGAAACTCTCCCGCCGATTTTTTTCCGTATACCGCCATAACGCCATACCGCCATTTTTTCCCGCCTTTACTATCACTGTAACGGACGATAACATCGTCTAGAAACATAGGTAATGGATATAAAGAGATGTGCTTTGTTTGAACACTCACTCATTAAAATTAGTTTTAGTTTTCTTTTAGGTTTTTGAAGTTGAAAAAGACAAAAAAGTACAAAATCAAACAAAGTTAAATACAGAAAACTTGACAACCCCCACCTGAAAAATGTTACCCCCACCTACATAGGGTTACCCCCACCTGAAATTTCTCATCAACCCAACCCCCACCTATTTTTAAAAATCTGAAAATCCTCAACCCCCCCAGAATCCAGGGGGGGGTGCCCACTATGCAGCTCTACTCTACCATTTTT
>NW_027104514.1:0-6509 GCF_902728285.1 Clytia hemisphaerica | reverse complement strand
TCATGGAAAATCGCTACTAAAACCAACTTAAACCAGCCAACATCCAACCATCGAAAACTGCATTCTCATTAAAACATCTACAATGACGTCCACAAGACAAAAGATAACTCCAAATCCTCTTTGCACCACCGCCTCATGTGTAGACGATCGTAATCAAGACAGTTTGGCATGTTCAAAGTGCAACAGACTAGTACATTTTCTTTGTACTAGATTACCACCATATATGCTACAATGCTTTAAAGATGACAGAAGAACCAGCTGTAAATACGTCTGTCCAAACTGCGTTACAGTTTCTAAAGACCTTTCGAATCTCGTTACCTCTGCTGCAACACAAAACCGTCACTAAAAACCGCCGCAGAATTAGCGAAACTCAAAGAAACTATAAAGAAAACGAAAAAAAAAAAAACGATCAAGAAACTGAAAACAACAGAACAACATCTTCTTGAAATTGTTCGAATCTCAGAAACAAGAGCTTACAGAGTAAAAACTAAACTCTCTAATGATCCAGCCTTGCACACCGTAGAATACGTCGAAAACAAACTAGAAAAGAAGCTAGAAAGATTTCCGGACGGAAATTCTGTCAACTCTTAAAGAAGAGTGTAAAAGATCATACGCCGCTGCTGTTGTCTCTACCAATTGTGAGACCACCACTCCGAACAATGATGTCAAGACTGTTATCAAAGAAGTCCGTGATGAGAGGAGGACGAGAGGAAGAAAGAGATCAAATCAGACGGTCAAAAAACTTGATTATCCACGGCGTTGAAGAGACAACAACAAATGATGCTCCTAAGAAAGATGAGACATGGGTAACATCACTCATTGAAAAGCTCCATGTCAAAGTAGACATAAAACGTATCTCAAGAATTGGCAAATCAACTGATGGGAAAAAGCGCCCACTCATTGTTACTCTAAACAGTGAGGAGGAAAAGGATAGTGTGTTTGGAAATCTTCCAGCATTGAAAGGGATAGAGATGTACAAGGGTGTGAGCGTTTCGAGGATCTAACTTTAGACCAAAGAAAAAAGTATAAAGAAAAGGCAACTGACGCAAAAACGAAGAACCAGACTGAAAAAGATGGAATTTGGAGAGTAATAGGTTCCGCAAAAACGGGTTCCGCCTCAAGAAGATAATGGCCAACACAATCGCCAAAATTAACTAAGAAACCATTGACAAATAAAGTAGAAAATAAGAAGCAAAAACAAAAAACAAACACGACAAAAATTAAACATTATGTATACAAACGCAGACCAGCTTACGAAAAAGAAGAAACGAGAACTAGCCAGCTAGTTTTAAATGAAAAGCCCCATATAGCAATATGCGAAGTAAAGTAAAACCAAAAAAATGGAAAAAAAGAGCGCTTGATTCAGGACTATGTCGTCAAAGATTACTCTGAGCCTTATGAAACAAATTCCTTGAATAAAGTCGGTCGTGGAATTGTCATCCTTATACACAAGTCAATAAAAAACCTTGTTCTTGAAGTGAGACCTACCCATGATTTTCAAGAAGTATGCATGCTAGAGATCAAGTTAGAAGGATCAAACTGTTTACTCTTTGCATGTATGTATAGGAGTCCTACTAATACGAACACATCAGCCAGGAATAACATTACATTGAACCTTCTCTAAAGGAAATTGCGTTCAACAACAAATATACTCACAAATGTATCGTCGGTGATTTCAACTACAAAGACATCAACTGGAAAAACTGGTCCACTCCTCACGACGAAACAAAGGAAGATGAAAATTCCTGGACGCTCTAAGAGACGCCTTTTTCTACCAACACGTTGATGAACCCACCCGAGCTAGAGGGACGGACACACCTTCCCTTATCGATCTAATCTGACAAACGAAGAACACCAAGTCAATAATCTAACCTATCTAGCCCCCCTTGACAAAAGCGATCATGTGTTCTCTCATTCACATTTGAATGTTATTTTGAAACCGAGCCTGTAGGGTGCGAAAAACAATTACATTACAATAAGCAGACTACGAAGCGATGAAAGGAGATCTTGAAAATTCTGAATGGGTTACTGGTTTCATTAGCAGGGCAGACGTCACACATGTTAATGAATGCTGGAATATGTTACGAGATAAACTTCTTGACCTTAGGAACCAATACGTACCATGCACAAAAGAAGAAAACTCTTATAAAAGAAAGAGGTTGACAAAAATCGCAAATCATAGAACCACTAGATTTATTATCACATATTCTGATTTACTCAACAAATACGCCCCTCAGGAACCCCCTCAGCAACAATAATTGCATACCAGAGTCTTATTATTTTTTAACTGTATATATTTCATGAAAAAACTAAACATGTAAATACAAAAAGAAAAAGAAAAAAGATTTATTGGTCAGCCTAAGCTGAGCATTCAAATAGGTAAAATTTTCTTCCAGTTCCATCATCATCAAAGACGACAAAAAAAAAATCCGATTTTCCGATCTCACTTTGATTTCTAACTT
This sequence comes from Clytia hemisphaerica, assembly GCF_902728285.1. Lineage (NCBI taxonomy): Eukaryota > Metazoa > Cnidaria > Hydrozoa > Leptothecata > Clytiidae > Clytia > Clytia hemisphaerica. The sequence goes on along the minus strand of NW_027104514.1, from coordinate 4,047 downwards.
TCTTCCGATCGGGTAACTTTTTGGGTACTTTTAGCGTGCGTTGTTTTTACAGATCATAATGTGGTGTTTCAAGATGGCGGCTCAAGCGATAAGTCAGATTGATAAGTCAGTGTTGTACAAGTATTTCCAGTGTAAATCTTTGCAAGCTTCATTTCTGTCATTTTATTTTTTAACTCGGCAAATCAAACACACGATTTTTAATCAGGGGATCTTTTTCTCATCTTTTGAAGGTTTAAAGCCGTATTTGCTCAATTGTTTATGTTGAATTACTTTTGTTGCTGCTTTTAATAGTTTTGCAATAAAACATATTTTTCTGTTTGCCCTAGGGAGATTGAGGTGGTATAATGTTATGGAATTGATAAAGTTTACAAAAGTACAGCTATGTCTAAATTTGATAAAGACTGGAGCAATCGTGCTACTTTTGGGACTTGGACTGCTTAAGGCAATCGAAAAAATTGTTTTGGTTTCCCGTCATTTCTCTTTAAAAAGGGGAGTCGTACGGCGGTCGGCGAAAATTTTTTCTGTTAAGAAGCAGCTACATCTGTTGAAAGGGAATCCGGTGACTGATCCGAATTTTAAAAAAGAGAAACCGGGTAAACTGTTTTCGGTACTCTCCATTAGCATGCGCTCTCTACTCGATTTGAAAACGTGTAAAACACAGAGCGTGCAGAGGTCGAAGTGGAAATCCAGCAAAGCAGCGGAAAAGTTTTCCGACTCTCCAACTCTACCTGCTGACCGTAACAGGGGGGTCAGATGAACGGGAACCAAATGATGACATCACATCTCCTATTATTGAATTGCAAAATTATGACAATGGCTTTGAATTTGATCAATTATATTAATATTAATATATACAGTTCTTGTTAAATTGATCACTATTTTTCACGCAGTTCCAGACGCAGATTGTGTTTTCTAACCTTGGCGCACGTTTTGACTGAATGATGGAATGGAATGAATGGCGATAACCTTTTGGACCTACCTGGAGGTCCTATAAATTAACCTGCGTTCGTCCGTCCGTCCGTTCGTCTGTTACCAACTTTTCTCGGGATTGAATCATAGGATGTTCACTTTTTACGTTTGCTAAGTTTTTATGCAAATGTGTTTTTTGGAGTTTACGCTTTGGGATTAAAGTTTGTACTTGTCAGTTTAAAGTGTTTGGGAGTTTTTCAATAAAACAACAGTACATTTCTATGTATACTTGATGGATATCTTTATTTTGATTCTGACGTTTTGGCAATTTTCTTATTTATTTCTAGTATAACACTTTGGTCAGATGTGGATATTGTCTACATCCAACAGAAAAAATGTATCATAACTGACGCTGGAATGAAATTAACAAAAAGTTTAATTACACTATATTTCTCTTTTATTTTATAGTAATGAACTATAGCTTAAAAATTGTTTGATGTCATAGAAACAGTGCTACAATGCTAAAGAGAAGTATACTTTGAGCTTCTCCCGGGGGGGGGGGGGTTGGAGGAGCTCTCAGGCTTGTTTTAAATGATTTTAAATCAAGTTATCAAATGTTTCACATTTTGTACATTATTCAACATTTTTAGTCTACTCTGTTTCAGTACATCTCTTACATCTGTTAACCCACTTATTAAAGCTATCTAGCTAAGCTCTATTGGCTGACCTTCCAGCCTCGGCTGGTTTATTTAGGATATAGGATACTTTATTATTTGTTTTATCATATTTTATTTTATTTTGCTTAAAACTTTTCATTTTTTTATTAGGTTGCACCATTTGTAATTAGGTTTCTAAACTTGGTGTCCCTTCCTTCGGGTAAATATATGTTTTGAATTGAATTGAATTGAATTGAAATAAATAAAAGTATTCATCTAAAGTGAAGATTACATTTCAAAATAAAACGATTTCCAAACCAACCTAAAGTCAGTGTCTGCCAACTAAAAGTTTCTATGCGGGGTCACTGGTAAGGAGTTACGACTTCAGACTTTAGATTCCAATTCTTGTATAGGCTGCAACTACACTGCCAAATGATCTGTATTACAAATACTTCCAAATGGGTCCATAAGTTAATGAAATGAAATTATCATCTAGCACGGGGGTTTTGTTTTTAAAAACAAACTTCAAAATAAAATTGTTCATGAACTTATTACTTAAAATATCACTTACTTACATAATTTATTTATGATATAACACCCCTTTCTTAAATAAATGGCCTCTTAAAGTCTTTTATGTTTGTCGCAAGAAGGGAGAAAAATTTAATTTGACCCCCGGTTTTTTCTCTCTTTTTCTAACTATTTCCCGCGTGTTAGTGTAGACACAACTTTAACCCGGGGAAATTAAGCGTTTTCATTGGTCTAAAATCACGGATGGTCACGTGACCAGAATTTTTATCCAGGGAAATGCCGTGGCGGCAATGTTTTGCTTTAGTGAGATTGCGACCATTTTGTTGTTTTGATTTCTGTACAAACCAAAATATGGCTTCGTTTGAATACCGGTTGAAACACTTGTGGCAGTATTGCAGTTTATGCAGTTTGTTGGTCTGATCAGCAGAAGTTTTGACTTTCTTTCACCAGAAATGCTCCGCACTCTTTTTATAGCGTTCGTCCGACCTCATCTTGAGTACGCTCAAGCCGTTTGGTCTCCACGACTCATCAAACACATCGATGCCATCGAGAGTGTTCAGCGAAGGGCCACGAGACTGGTTAGCGGGTACAAGAACAAATCTTACGAATACCGTCTCCGTAAGATTAACCTTCCGACACTGAAAATCAGACGTAAAATTGGCGATATGGTTGAAGTATATAAACATCTTCACGTTTATGATAAATCATCGGCCTGTCAAAAGTTTGTCCTTCGCGAACGCCCGAAACGTCAGCACGATTACGAACTACAAAGAAACTTTGCAAATGATGGTGTCAGAGGGTATCAAACAAATTCGTTGTTCTACAGAAGTATTGACATATGGAATGGTCTTGGAGTTGATGTTGTAGCTGCAACATCTGTCGCCAACTTCAAAGAAAAATTGCTCGCAGAATGGGAAAAAGATCTCCATAAATTGTAAAATGTTAAGCATGATTATTTCATAGAGGTCGATAGACCTGGGAAATATATTACTGTAAATAAAAAAAAATAAAAAAATAAAAAAATAAAAAAAAAAAAAAAAAAAAAAAAAAAGTTTATGTTTTATTTTTTTGGTTCACTGCTTAAAACAATACACCTTTCCCGTAATTTGAAAAACAGATGCGCACGCATTATTTTGATGCTCTCCATCGTTTGGTCTCTATCTGGAGGTGAACAAACCTGTTTTTGCCTGCGTTTCCTTAGGAGGAGAAGATGGTTTTTTGAGCTTTTCTTAAGTTCTGTTGATCAAAATCCCCTATGTTGATCAAAATCCCCTATGTTGATCAAAATCCCCTATGTTGATCAAAATTCCCTATGTTGATCAAAATCCCCTCAAATTTTAGTATGTTCTTTCTATACATGATATTATATAACCCTAAAAAATTTTTGTCAAAAAAAGATCGCTATCAAAAGTTAGAAGCTGAAAACCATCTTTCTCTAACCATCTTTCCCTAACAACCCCTCGCAGGCAAAAACACGTCAGTTTACCCCCCAAACAATTTTATACACAACGGTGGAGCGCACATTTTTTCCAGGAAGTTTGAATACAGGATAGGTGTATTTGCTCTTTTTTTTAAAGAATGGAGTCTGCTTGTTTACACTCACTCCACAAAAACCTCCAAGGTCTCTGTCCTACTTTCAACTTTAGGCGTACAAACTTGTGCGAGCAGAAACTTTTGTAAGGTTGAAAAATTGCATTTTCCTTTGCAAATTTAACAAAAAATCTTTTTTGCAAGCATAAAATTTTGTAACCAAGGCATAAAAATTAAAATATTCACGCAAAAAAATGGCTTAGAGGGACAAATACTTCTTGAATAAGATTGAACCTTTTGTCTTTTTGAGTTATGAGACTTTAAGCAGCTTTAACAGGCTAAAGAGTGCAATGAATTCAGTTGAAGAATCAGTAATGAAAAATTTGAACCAACTTTTCAAAAGAGTGCACTCAGTACAAACAAG
>NW_027104513.1:0-141765 GCF_902728285.1 Clytia hemisphaerica | reverse complement strand
TTACCAAGGAAAAAAAATTAGGTATTTAAAAAAGAAAAAGAGAATAAATGTTCACGTTTCAAAGCGCTCTTGAAAATATTTAAAGCAGAAAATTAGAAAAAGAAAAAGAAATTACGGCTATCACTTTAGGGCAAAAAATTGACCAATTGAAAGTTCAATACAGAAAAAGAGCGAACAAGAATACACCTATTTCCCATTAGCAGATTCATGCAAAAGTAACGAAAAAACGTCGAGTAAACAAACTTTTGATTGGCGGAGGCATGCAAAGATTACCTCATACTCTGGACATTTTGAAAAATATGCTTGTATATGCAATATTTCAGCCAATCAGAGACGTTCTCGACGTTTTTCGTGACTTTTTTACATGAATCCGCTAATAGGAGATACGTGTATTGCTATTTGCTTAAAACTCTAACGAAAAAGTCATGCAAAAATGGGAGAGTTCCGAATGAAGCGTATTATGATATAGATTCTTTATAATGGTGATTGAATCATATGGTTTTCGAGCAAGAAAATTCAGTGGGGATAGAAGAAATAGCACAATATTTTGTAGTGAGGATTTGGTTAGAGTATAGGCTACCTATGAATTTCTTCCCTGGGTATGGTATTTTGAAAATTTTTATTGCTTGGTGAAAAAATGCAATTTTAGCGATTTACCCGTTAAAACCTACAAAATGGTTTTCTTGAATAACTTTTTATAAAATAGTCCTTTTGGTCGCAAATCTTGAACAGTGATTCACTGCAAAGTTACTAATGCTACAATTAAATCATTGGTACCTAAATATTATCAAAACTGTACGTTAAAATCAAATTACACCTTAAAACATGCACTAATACACCTTAAAACCTACAAATATTGACCCCTTGCTCTCTCTCTCTCTCTCTCTCTCTCTCTCTCTCTCTCTCTCTCTCTCTCTCTCTCTCTCTCTCTCGTTCTTTGTAAAAATTAGACTTTATCTTTAAGTCGCCTAAGGTCGATTTGTAATTTTTTATAAATAAAAATAAATAAATTATATTTCCAATTAAAAAACCCCAATTTTCCAAAGTTTTATAATTAATTCTCCCTCCCCTATTCTTATCTCCGTATTAATATAAATATTTGTCGTATATATACCAAAAAATGTTCATCGGCTTGAAATGAAGAACAATTTCAAATTGAAACCATCAAATATTTACCGCCCATGAGTCCGAAAAAGACCGTACAACTTTGACAGTACTTAGATAATTTAACCTTGATCGTCTCACCCGTGGAGGTGTCAAACCTAAACCGTACAAAAAAGTCGTGGGAGCAAAGGTTAGAAAAATTCATATTTTCACCGAGGCCACTGTTGACAGGGTTTTCCACTAAAAATAGTATATAGAATTTTGTCCCTGACTGACTGAACAAAATTTCACCGGAGTTAGTGAAAAGAGTCGGATATTTACAAGGGAAATGATCCAATCCAAACCGATAGTGACATGAGTTTTTTTCATATTCAACCAAGGTAATCCATAAGGTGGAAACGTAAGGGCGTAAGAATAGACACGTCACCGAAACTAGTGACGGTTGACGTAATAATAGTCAAGTTAGTGAAGTGGTAAAAATACATCTAAAACAAGCCAAAATGAAGGTAGTAATGTTTGAACGCAAACAGAAATGTAGAGACGGAATGAATAAATAACGTATTCGTAGAAACGGCGTCAAAAACGACTGGCGTAACTTCTCATGCGTGCTGTCATGTTGGGAATCTAAAAATAAAAAAATTGAGGGTTAATTTGCACAACGAAACTTGTTAACTCGAATATGAATAAATGGTTTTTTTAAGAAGCGGCTAATGAGAATGCTGATGTGGTGGAAAAGTTTAAAACACTGAGTACAAAAACAATTGCATTTAATCGACTAATTAAAGAAGCTTAAATTCTAAAAATCGTTCAACTCTTTACAACCGAGACTTGCGTGGATTCGTCTCAGCCACATGAAAGTCTGAACTGTACATCATATTGAATTTTCCTTGGTCTTTTCAGTCCACCAAGAAGAGTTTGGTACAGGCTAACCAAGCCCTCCTTTCTAAGTATTTTGAATGAATTCACTTTTTGCAAAAAATTCCGGTATGCAGAAACATTTAGGCTTTAGGCAATTTCAAATCAGCCGGAAACCAAATACATGATTAAATATACTTACGTGGAAATAATTTGGAACCGATGACGTCATTGGAAACGATGAAACAAACAATGGAAACAATCAATCAATCTGAAAAATAAATATCGAATGAAAAATATTTGAAACACTTGAACAATATCATAAGAGACGTACTGTACGATAAAATAAAAAAAACGACAATTTCTTTCTTCGCCAAAAAAAGCTTTCACAAGTATAGTTTGTACCCGTGTACCACGCTAACCGGACCTGATCCAACCTGAGAAAACATTTCACAAACAACCCTCTATTTGCAAATTTCAACCGTCTCCAAAATATGTCTGCTCCAAAATGCGATGAAAAATCTCAATTAAAATATCCAAATCAATTCATCTGTTTCATTCATTCGAACTCCGAAAAGGAAAAATTTATCCGACTGAAAAATTCTAAGACTTTTTAAATAAACTTTTCACTTCTATTTAAAAAATTAAAAAAAATTTCAATACTTCTCGCAATAATAGAAAAAAATTAATTCATTGTTTAAAAATATTCCCACCCTAAAAAAACGTGAAAAAGTTGATATTTTTCTTACCAAGACGAACGAAACGATCGAAAGATTTCTTTGGTAACACCATCACACTTTTCATGTTCATCAGGGCGTTCACGAAGATTGTTTTTCAACTCATGATCCGCTCCATGGGCCAACAACCATCTGATGACGTCATGATCGTTGAACCGTGCTGCAATATGCAATGGTGTGTCGTTATATCTGTCTCTTCCATCGATCAACGTTTCGATTGTTTGTTGATCAAACTTTTCCAANCATTAAGTCCATAGCCAGAATTATTAGCTGAAGTTACTTGGTCTTTAATCAACGATATTAAAGGTGATAAACAAACCACGATGGGATTGGGAGGCTGTCCTTCCAACTTTTTGAAAACTGAAGGAATAACCTGGTAAATCAGACTTTTCCCAAAATTAGTTGGCAAAATACAAAGTGTATCAAAGCCCTGATAGATATAAGAGATTGCTGTAAGCTGCTGTTTCTTTATAACATAACCATTAACTTTCAAACAATCATTCACTGCCTTTACAAGTTCCATATTTTATAACATTATACATTCCGAGGAGTTCGCCATTTTCTAAATAGTGTTTTCGAAGTTTGTTGACGTTCATTGGTTAAACACGCTATATTTTATTTTACTCATTTTGAGAGTTCTTTTCTTAGTAAGTGTGCGCACTTTAAATAATTAATAAGCGAGCACAGCTTTAGGGGTTATCGAGTCCAACTTTTAAATATTCCGATTCAACAGCCAATAGAATTGTTACAGTCACGCGCTGGTTTTCTGGTAGTTCTCAACGCTCGCGCTAACGCGCTTCGCCGGCAGCCAGCGAGGGTTGAGTTACTTAACTACATAGAATATTGATCTATTATAATTTGGGCCCTTACACTTGCTCAAAATTATAGGTAATATTGCAAACAATAGAAACACTTGCCCTTTGTTCAAGAAGTGAATTTTTTCTCCCTCTCTTGGAAAAAAATGAATGAAAATGTTTGTTTACATAAGCGAAATCAATAGTTTTTCCTTTCTTTCTATTGTTGAATATTGACTGGAAGGAATTAAATTGAAAAATTTCAATTTAAATCAACTCTCGCTCAATAATCGAACAATAGAGCACTTTCATAAATTTCAACATCATTTAAATTAAATTTTTTACCTTACACTCAGAAATATTAGCTCAATAACATTTATGATCTATTTATAGTAACACTTTTTGAATATTGATCTAATATTGACAAGTGTATCACGGCCTTAAAAGACAAAATGACTCGAAAATTCAAGATTTATAAGGTTCCCATAAGGTTAAAAAATGTTACATTTGTCATTTGATTACGATTGATTTTTGATTACACTTGAATATCGGAAAAAATATTGTTGCTATTATTTTCGCAAACCTGGTCAAGCGCTGAAATTCTATTGTAATGTCACGTGACTTAGGTAGGATTTTCTATCTAATTTCGGCACACTTTTCAGCAAAAGCACTTTATCTAGCCCTTCGGGCTTTTATAAATCTATGGTTTTTACGCTAAAGTAATTCTTGCCCCGAACTTTGCTTTCTTGAATTTCTATAACGTTTACTAGAGACTATATGATACGTTCGCTTGAAATTTCTCCTTTTTGTTTTTAAAAATATAATGTTTTTAAAAGTTTTTTTCATAGCGCTGTGAACCCTAAGTTAAGTTAGGGCCTATTCCATGTGCTATGAGAAGGTTCACTTCCTCCGTTTTTAAAAATTATATGAAAATGCCAAAAACCATTAAAAAGCAAAGTGAGTCTCAGTAAGCGTCCAAAATTCACCAAATTTGAAATTTCCTCTCTCAATGGGTCGTGATTTTCAAAAATTTGGACAAAAATCGAGTGAGTCGGGTAAAGCACTTACAAAATTGATAAGTCAAGATAAGTCTTAGGTTACAGCTGGAAAAGATTGTCTTTGTAAAATACCCCAGACTTTTTGTTCAAAGTTCTAGAATAAAACAATTTTGATATCGTTTATAAGAAGTAAGTTACAGAGTTTCGAAAATACCAAAGTTAGCCTTCTAGAAGACAGAAAGGGTCAATTTTCAAACTTTAGCTCTGATATACCTCGCAGACCTAGTTATCCCCGGGCTAGCAGGCACGACGGAAGCTTTTTATATCTGGTACGGCGAATGAGGAAATTTAAGCGATTTTATAGCGATTTGACCGACGAAGAGGAAAACTTCGGGTATTTTTGTGAAAATCTGGTACGGCGGCCGCCGTACCTGCCGTACCCGTTGCGTCGTGCCTGGCTAGTAGTATACGTCTTACGTTTTTAAATCTCCTTAAGTGTACTGAAACTGATAAAAATTGAAAAATCACTCATGAATTAGGAAATCCTTTGGAAATTGACTCTGTAAGGGCCACTGGGCCACTTCGCAAAATGTTCGCAAACCCAACATGCCGAGACCCCAACTGTTGGGCTCAAACAAAGCAAATATAATTCCATCAAAATATCAAGAGTCACATCCCTTCTTGCAAAAATATGAATTAAGAAAAGAGGAATGATCGTACCAAATTCAGCCTTTAAATCAGCTCTTGTTAAGTGGAAGGGTACAATCATGATCGAAATCAATTGAGAATTAAGCTTACTTCCTCGTTTTTCGAAATTTGGAGTTCGGGCGAGAAAAACGACTTTGGGCCATCTCTTAAACTTAATCGAATATTTCAATTTGGCTCGGGTTTATAGATCTCCAGGCTATATTATAAGCCTTATTGAACCAATTTTGAACATTTGGATCCTCAAATCCTAAGGTCTTAAGACTTAAGTCTCATGTTAAAACTCAGAATTAAAACTCTACCCTTCAAACCTACTTTATATCACTTACAAATCGATTGTGGTTTCACACGGTGGTAAAAAGTAGCTGTATTTTGCCCACATAGACTAAGCCTGTGACGTCACACAGCGAATTATGTTTAGGTTTACAGAGCCTTGTAGAATCATCCAAATGCCTTAAAACTTGGTAAGTAAATTCAAAATAATAAAAGAAAAATTTTTGTCTTGAAAATTTTTAGATATCCCGATTTCCCGATTTTCAAAAACGGAAAGCCCTCATTTTTACCCCCGTCTTTGGTAAAAAATCAGACCTAGCAGAAAATTAAAGGCCTTAATTCCCTAAGTCTTAGGATAGAAAATTTCCTTTTAACCATAACTTCCTTCATGTCAGTTTTCAGCTTTTAAGTATATCGGGAACATGCAGTTTAAACTCTGGAATTCGTTTTTTTACCATATATGGTCATACCTTTAATTCTAAATTTCTTGAGTTAATCAAAAGCTGAAAGTAAAAGTGACCCCATTTTTAAGCACTACTCGTCAAGATCTATCGTTTGGAATTGTTGCTTTAAGCATAATACCAACTTCAAATTTTCGTTTAAATTTTGATGACGTATTTTTCGGTCACGTGATGAGTTTTTTTTCAAAATAATTTTTGATTTTTTTTGGAAAATAGTTTGAAAAATATTTAGGGCAAAAAAAGTTATTTTCAGGCTATAAGAATGATAAAGAACAGGATAATGGTTTTAAGTCATTAAGTAAGTGGTAATAAAAAAGCCTATTTTGACCACCGTGTCAAAACTTGCCGCTGGATTTCCCTTTTTTCTCAAATATTACGACCATGATTGTAGAGATTTTCGCTACCTTTATTATCTATTCATAGTTTAGTATCTATTTAACCGATCATATTGCCTCTTTATAGGGAGAAATCCGACTTGCTCGATAATACGTGTTTGGACTACATTTGATTTGTCGAACAACTGCACTGCCAAACAAGCCATCGATGAACAAGTGAACGCTCATTTGCTTGACCGTCTAGTTGTCAGAAACTTCACTTGTTTGACATTTACATATAAAACATCAAACCGCAGAGTTTTTGCATAATTTGTCAGTGATTTATTTCGATGAACCAGTTGCTTGACTATTACGGTTGTCAGTATATACGTTCTCCTTATTGATTTAAAGAAATAATATTTCCCATCCGTTATCCGATCTTCTCAGATAATTAAATCATAATGTCAATAAAACAAAAGGTGTTTGAATGAAAAATAGGAAATGGAATAAAGTTCCTGTCGATCAACTAAATTGTCGAACAACCGGCTGATGAATAACTGAGATTTCAATTTGTTCGACAGCTTATTTGTTCGACAATTTCATCTAAATATTGAAGAAGAATGTTGAATAATTGGGCTGTCGACCAAATGTACTGTCAACAAGTGACATGGAGCCCCTTGTAGCCGGTCTCAAAAAGTAGGAATCTTTTATCTTTTTCTGTTAGAGACAGCAGAGCGAGGTTCAGGCCCAAAATGACTTTGACAATCGACCCCTAACAGTACACCGAAATTTGGTCAAATTTGAGTAAATTAGCGTGAAAGAAAATAACTCCTTATTTGGGTCTTTAAAGATTTAAAAAAGGTACTGTTTTTGAAAAGGTTTATTGTTTTTGTACCGTACAAGTTTGTAGCCTGAGAGTTATGAGCTAATTTTGGTATCATTGGAAAAGTATTTTTTATTCTTCCAAAAAACATTCTGATTGTGCTCATTAAACTGAAGTGCTCATTAAACTTAAGAATAAGATAAGAAGGATTACTCATTGGTTCCAAATAAACGCTCGTTTATTTCTTTTTAATTTTCCAACCTCCCTGACCTCATCAGGACCCCCCTTTTATTGAATTTTAATAATAGTTATAGGTTTCAAAGAGAAGTCCCTTATTTTGCTCTGAATAGCCCCCTGTTTATTTGGAACCTAATAGTAAGAGAATATGAACGTTTGCCAAGAAAGTAAAAGTAAACCATTTTGTTAACCGGTTACTTTTTCGAAGAGGGCTACACGGCTTTTTGCGCAATGCAATTGGTTCTTTTCGCATGACGACGGGCCTACACTGCCCAGAGTTGCCAATCGTTAGGAAAATTCAGTGTGACGTCACTTTTTCAAAGGAAAATGAACAATGCAATGCGTTGACATCATTTCTCTCATTTTTTATATTTCTGACGTCAGAAATTATAACAATTTTTGATCTCTTTTCGCTTGTTTTCTTTCGCTTTTGTTCCCTACTTTAAGGGCAGAAATTTTCGCGTTTTTCGCTTTTTTGGCATTTTTTCGCGAAAGTTTCTGCCAGGTAAGAAATTAAACAAGAAATTCGCAAAAGTTAATTTCGCGAAAAATGAAATTTTTCTAAAAATCGCGAAAGTTTTTTCCAAGTTTTAAAAGCCTAGGAGAGTCGATATTATTGATATTATCGCGCTGACTAGGATTCGGAATGGGAGGAAGAAGTGCAAATAGTTTATTTTTCATTTATTAGCATATCACTCTTTCGATTGAAGAAAAAAATGATATTTGAAATAATTTTTTATTCACTTTCCCTAGCAACTCGCGAAAGTTATTGCTACTAAAATTGAACATCGGTCAAAGCAACAGCCTCGCAAGCTCGGTCGTTACTTGACCTCGGGCAATAATTCTCAGTAAAGCCCTCACTAACCGGTCATTATTGTATTAAAAATATGCACAACATTTTTGACAGTGCAACAAATGGGAAAACAACGTAACCGTTCATAACAGAAAATCAAGGGTGCTCATTTCCAAAAAAATAAACTTACCATCAAAATCGTATTTTGTTCCATCGATTGTCACTATCCCATTACGTGCTGTGTCTCGAAGTTCGTATCCGAAATGTCTACAAGACAAGAAAGGATGAAAAGGGGATTCGAAAATGGCAGGAAATTTCCAAAAGTGTTTTCCTACTGTTATCATCCAATCTTTTTTACCTGCATCACACACCTTTCTCACAGACCCGGTGAGATTTTTTCAGCCAATGGGGGTAAAAAAAGCGGACCAAAACTCAATGGGGATTAATATTCCCATTTTGCTCATGACTGAGGATTTGAATTCTATTGTTTTTGAGCTGAAAATTCAGTTGGAAAAAGTAGCACAATAATTTGCGGTGATCTATTTTCAGTGGGGACAAAATTTTGGCCATTTTTTCCAGTGGGGAGGATTCCCAGTGGGGCTGTGAGAAGGAGTGTTGCCTCCCTTTACCCTAGACAGACATGGCTTTGAGACAGGTAAAAGTTTGCTCAAGATTCTGCTTACCTCCTTTCTTCTCTAATTTTGGGACAATTGGCGAGGATGCACAACCAGCCATGGCACAGTTAGGCTTGCGTAATTCTGGTATTAAAGAACCTAGTTGCTAATTTATCCACCGCCTACATGTACATACATCACCATTTACAATGCGAACCCAATCCAAAAATGCCAGCACGTTCTCTTCAATAAGAGGGCGCTGCGATCAAAATTCAGTCCCGAAGTGTAAAAGGCACCCTCCATACAGTACGTCCAAAACTAATCGACATCTAAACAGTCTTTTTCATGAAGACAGGTAAGGGGTAGTTTCTGTGCTATAGAAAAAAATGACGATGCTTGAGCGAATAAACAACACTCTTCCCGCCAATCAAAAGGTAAAGGAGCCTTTCGTTACCTTACAAGCTTTGAACGAGTAACTAAAATCTTCAAAGGCTAGAGGTAGAGTTTGAACTAGTTACATTTCCTTAAATACTTAGCAAAAAAGGGCATGACCCTTAAGACAGTTTGAAAATTATTTCATTGGAAATATACCTAGTCCTGAATTGTTGCAGATTCCTGAAAAAATAAGAAAAGATAACTTTCTTTAAAAACCAACGCGTTTTCAAAATACACGTTTTTTTTTTAAGAAACACACTTTTAAGAAACATGAGGCTCAGAATGCCTAAAAACTAAGAAACATCTAAGAAACATGCTGAGACTGAGAATGAGAAAATAGCATTTTTTAATTCGTTTTTTTTAAGAACCTTTCAATCAAGGTTCCAGAAATATACATACATAACAGTTAGAAACACTTGAGAAAGTCAGAAAATCAATATAGAAGATAGGAAAGTACCGTAGATTAGTCAATTAGACTTGTATTATCGACATGCGTCCTTTAAGCTTGACAAAGTTTAGAAACACGTAAGAAACATTTAAGGCTCAAAAGGCCGATTTCTTAAGAAACATTGAGGCTGCTTGGTAAAACTAGTTTCTTAAAAAAAAAACGTGTATATGCTTCCGTCGGTATCACAAAACTAGTTATTTACAGTGATGTTATCAGGTGATAAAATATGATATGGGATAGGATATCATTCTCACAATATGTGCTCTGTATCTTCGATTTTTTAAGAAGTAATGATTTTACGTTACGCACTTAGTGTAGGTTATGTTGTAAATAATAAACTTTCGAGAATATACTAAAACACTTATGTTGTAAGGGTTACTGTGAATATTGTATATGAAGTACCGATATACAATAAATTTTACTTACTTTACTGCTGCATCGATGTGGGAGTGATTGAATAACGAGCTATCCTCGATGACTTGAAGAATCTGTCTTTCAACATTATGATCGCCGGTTTGATCAAGTGGTACAATAACATCTAGCTCTTCCAAAGACGAGAAAATAATGTTTGTACTTGAACGTTTAGTATGTGTAGGAGGAGAAACGAGACCAGCTTGCAGCCATTTATCGAAAATTCCAATCAAACGAGATACCCTGCTTGATTTCTTTACGGGAAGAACGATTATATCCACGAAATTGATAGCTCGAGTGAGCATCTCAATGTACAAATTCTTTGGAACGTTATCTTTAGGGCTAGCAAATAAAATACAATGGTCCATTTCGCAGCCTCTGAAACCTCTATAACACGTGAGTAATACTTTTCCCGTTTTTAAAGCCTCCCATTTCTCTGCTTTGGTTGGATATTTTCCTGTTAAAGACGGTGCAAATGTTGTTATTTCTGATACCTCTAAATTATGTTGAAAAACATATTTCAAAATAGCTAGTTCTTCCAGTGTACCACATATGACGGTTAACTGAACATCCTTTTTCATCAGCCTTCTTAAAATTGCACTCAAATAAGCTGCATCAGACGAATTAAAGTTATTGAAGTCGAATCTAAAGTCGTTTAAATAAATGAGGTTGGGCTTTGAATCGCTTTTGATTTGATGACCACTTTGACCACGAACATAAGAGAATGAAGTTGAAAGTTTTTTGGAAACAGACCCTGATTGAGCGTTTATGTCTGATAACAATTTTTCTGGATCGTAGAATGAGGCAATGTTGGTTTTCCTTCGCACGCTTTGAGTTGAAGGATGATTCGGGTTATCGTGGAGACTGACGTCATCCGTTGGTCTCGGTTGCTTTTGTTCTTTCTGTTCTTGAGGCTTAAGAGGGACATCTTTGGAAGCTTCTCTTGTTTTTCGGGCGGAGGGTGCGTACGGTCTGCGTAGAATTAGTGTTTTGTATTCCAACGGTACGTCTACGATTTCCTTTTCGATTTCTTCCTGAAAGATTTCAATCATATGGTGAATATTTACCGCCATTCGCATTGTTTTGTCCAGAGTGAAGACTTTCATACCGGTTTGATGGTAGTCGCATCTCTCAACTTGCTTGACATCGTCTACAAAAGGAATTCGATAAAAATTGAAAAACCGTTTTTATGTAAAATATTGCATGGTGAAGTGAATGGTTCGCTTGCTTCAAAAAGCAAAGTAGTAGATGCAAAAGTCTCGCAAAATATTCTCTTCCATTTAACATATCAAAGGATACAAGACATGATCTACAGGTCTACTCTATTAGCTTAGGATCTATCGCAATTTTTTCAAACTACAAAATGAAATATGAGTAAAAAAAGATAACATAAGACATTTTTGTGGTCTACGCAAAGTTCAAAAATGACTTACCACTGAAAAATCCTGATTTGACAACTTTTCGTTTTTTTTCTACACTTTGGAGCGCAAGAATGACAGTCGTATCTTGGAAATTCTTTACGAGGCTTTCCTTGAGGTTTTCAGCGTATTTGCTTGTGAGAAAATCACCAGGGAACTCGTCGATCATAAACCCGACACGTTTTGTATTATCAGAATAAAGATATTCCAATACTCGACAAAGATTGATACGCGGTGGATACATCATATTGTAAACATCCGAAATATCGATTGTTGATCCTTCTAGTGCATCACCGATACTGAAAGCTTTGATCTTGGACTTGTCAAGTTTTTCCTCGTCACATAAGTTATTGAACCCCTCTTGGAACTTTAAATCCACCAATGAAAATGGATCAAAGGTAATATAATAAAGTTGATCTGTTTGATGCATAAGTTTTCGTGCAATCTCGTACATGGAGACACTTTTGCCTAAGAAGTAATTGAGAACAGTTTTAACGTGGATGGTTGAGTGAATGAAACAGTTTTGAACCACAAGCAGCTTTGAATTGCAGAATTGAGGACGAGAAAAATACCGTCAGAACCGAGACAAAAGAAAGAAGCTAACCGCCTCCGTCGTAGAAAAACACAGATCCCTAAACTTCAATAAACGCCAATACACGTCCAATACAGAGAGAGGAACTGTATAGCCTGTTTAGACCGTAAACTATTTCACAGTCTAGCTTATTTATAATCTTGTCTATTGTCTTCTTGTTTGTCTGGTCTACAGGAATGTTTTTTTCCTGCATATGCGAGTGCATCTGATTGGTTAATTCGCGCCGAGTCACTGAGCAGAATTTTCACGGGGTTTTCGATAACATTACAAAAAAAGGAAAACAAATGAAAATGAAGGCACAGGTTCATTTCTATACAAAATGGCCGATGGAAATGAGCCTTTATAAATGTGGATTATTTTTGATACCCAGGCTAATTAAAAGATAATCTACCGTCGTTTTGTTTAAGTTTCCCATTTCCACATAAAGATTTTTGTTACTTTTCCGGGATAACAGCATAAGGTTGGAAAGGGTTTGTTTCTAAAGGTACAGAAAATTTTGTGCTTACTCATGAGTTTGCCTACCTTCCGAAGCTCATTTTTCAACTACCTGAAGTCCTGGTCCTTTTCCGGAAATGGGAAACTTATACAAAACGACAGTAAGTCGGTCTGTAAACTTTGAAAAAAAAGACAAAAAAATTACGCGAAGAGAATTGTGTAGTAAAAATCACCTTTACATCAGTACTATCTACTTCTCATCTCCGTTTAGATTAAAGCTTTGAAATCGTATTTGAAGACAGGGGAATTTACAGGGATTTGTACTGAGAATTTAGGTTTTCATTAAATGTCCCAAAGGATTTTTTGAGTGACTATTGATTCCCTGGTAAAAATTCTTGAAAAGTTCTTGAAAAGATCTTATCAAGAAACTTTGCTTATTCTTTTTCAGTTTCTTACTACGAACGTGCCAAGATCTTTCAAGATCTTTAACGATCTGATAAGACTCTTTTATAAGTTTTGAATAAGATTCTTGTCCCTTACAGTGATTCAAGATCTTGACGGAATCTTAAGTAAAAGTAAGTCGGAGGTGACCTGCAGGCTCCACTTTCGATAGCTATCTACCTGAAGGTAGGGGAGGGATTGCTCCACTTACTTGCTGAGCATCAAGCAGAGAGGCATCAAGTACCATTTTAGGAATCTTTGGTGTGACCCGGCCGGAGGTGTGGTGTGACTCTACCACTGCACTACGGTCGCTGACGGAATTTTACTACTATCCCCGTTCACTTATTGAATAAGGGCCGAAAGCTTCGCTCGAGTGACAGCATTCAACTGATGACCTCGTCATTAATCAACTATTTCATTAGTACAGTCAATGATAACACACACACAAAAGAAAAAAACCACTTACCGTATTTCTAAGCTGACCAAAAACTGTTTCGTAAATACTATCCTAAGAGATTGCTCTCCTTGAGTCTAAAGACTCCTTCTTATGAAAAACAATCATAACCAGAAATTTACGTGCTTTTAAGATTCTTAACTCAAACTTGATAAGAACCACTAAGAATCTTAAAGCTTCTTTGCACATAATAGTTAGTTAAGATTTGGAAAGTCTCTTTATAAAACTTTACAAGTTACGCAAAGAATCTTAAAATATTTTATGGCTCAAGATTTCGTAAGATTCTACTTAAGAACTTAATAAGAAATAATAATTATCTTACTATAAATATGCGGGAAGAATCTTGACAATTCTTAACGATTTATTTACAAGATCTTTAAAGATCTTTTTGTTGGAAAAAATTTTCAAGATTGCCTAAGAATCGTTGTAAGATCTTACAAAGATTTTATAAGATTCTGACTTGTTAAAGATCTTGAAAGATCTTCAACGATCTTTTCAGATCTTATCAAGAATTTTTACCAGGGTTGTTTCGGTAGCATATGCTAAATTTTAACCATATGTTCTAAAATAAATTAAAGAAATTTTTGAGAAATAAAAAAAAACTCACCAGAGCCAAATGGTCCTTTGATGATCTTCCATTTCGTTGGATCGTTGATGAGGTTGATTTGATTATGGTTTAGAAGGATAGTGTCGATCTTTTCTGGAACATTTTCCGATATCTTCGGCAGATATTGTGTTGTGGAGGCCATTGAACTCATTATTTGCCCGCACAACGAATTTAAAAGAGTGGGATCTCTTGAACAGACACCTTGTCTTTTAAAAGATGCCATCTCACTTGAAGCTTTTCTACAGAAGCTTTCCAATTTGGTTTGTAACTTGAGTGTGCAACCTAAATCGTTTTTAGTGACCAACATTCCACTGCAACTAACAAAATTGTCATTGAATATTGAATATAGTTTTAAAGTGTGCACGTCAACGTCAAGGAAAACTGGGACCGACATAATGGTGACGTAATTGTTTTTGATGACGTCACTGGCTACATGGATAATTGTTTTTGTGATGTCGTTAAGTTTTTGTATTCCTTGATACAGAGTTTCTCGATCATTTGAAGTGATGATAGAACATACCATCAACAGGTGACGATCAAAATCAACAACCAGAATGACGTCATCATACGATTTATGTTTTGCTGTTATGATTTCATCACAATCCTTATCATCCAATCCCATGATGTACAAATGGTTTCGTGGATTGTAAGGTGTCAAAAATTTCACATCTTTGAACATTTTCATTTCGTCCAGTTTTTCTAACCAATCCCTGATGATTCGATTTTTTAGATAAAATGATGGCGGAAAATGTCGCTCCCTTGCGACTGTGTTTTCTTTAAAATACTGTAACGATCTTTCTCTAAAGTCGGCAACAGTCTTTGTAATGCTTGGACCAGTTCGTATCGGTCTACATTCTTGTTCCTCTGTTATGGGTTTTGTTGGTTTGTAATTATGAACATCATCATCCACTCCAGAGTTGTGTGTGTAGATCAGTGTTTTATCAACGGTGAAAGTTCTTTGGCCGTGCGTCATATCTAAGGTTAAATCATAATCCATTAAAAGTCATTGTTTTATTATTACATTAAGTGCTTGTACAAAAGAACTCCATTTGTTAATTTTGCATAGCGAAATTACTTTTGTCTCCCGAATAGATGTCCCCCCCCGCTAATTGTTAAGCGAAAAAAATCCATTCCCCCCGCTCTTATTAAGAGCCCCCCGTTAATTAAATTCGAATAATTTAATATTTCATTACAGGGTAGATAGACCTTAAACTTGTTAAGATTTTCCTTTTTGTTAGTATTGGTTCTTATTTTACGTGTTCATTTGTTAAAGTTTCTATTGTGTTGTTGAAATTGACATCAGTTAAAAAAATTCTGTCTTCATATTACCCCCTCATATTCCACCCCCCGCTTATTAGAATTTAGAAAATTTTCCTACCTGCTTATACGGACCCCCCCCAGTCTATTCGGGAGACAAGAGTTAGAAAACGAAAGTGCTATAGAAACTTCTAGAACATCTTTGAATATTCTAGAGGTCGACTCACTCGCTATAATAAAATCTAACGTTTTGTCAGTCCGCGAGTCCAGGTAGACGTAACTAAGCATTTGTAAACATTGCTCGTTTTTAAATATGGCGGTTTTCAGCATGCTGTTAGCTGCTGCTTATTTGTATTGTTATTGTTGTGGCCATGATAACATTGGCCCCAAGAGACTTCACATATTTGTGTATATAGTATGATGTATGTTGTTTTGGTAGCTAATTCCCATTTGGGAATTAGCGTATGATATCGCCTTTTAATGTTTAACTTGATTAGTTTTTAATGCTCCAATGCACAAATTTCCTCGATTTTCATCTCGCCCTTTTTTGCTTTTGGATGCAATCTAGTAATTGTTATGAGTACGTGTAGACGTTTTTAGGAGTTTGTAGAAACTCCATTTTCACTTCTCGTTGGAGAATTTTTACATAGTTAACATTTTAGAGCAAATTGAATTGATTTCATTTTGGATTTACTTGATATTTATTTTGGTATTTCCTGTGGAGCCATCTATACACAGTGCTTTGGAGCTTATATTTCAGTAAGTTTTTCCTATAATTTTTGACTTGTAATTTTCCCATTTTTGTACATTATTTTGGTACTAGATTCCCTAGGATTCTTTAGATTTTCCTTGTATTTTGGTCACCTTTTGACCTGGTTTGTGCCTCGTTTGGTCGATCTTGGAGTCATTTTCCTAGCTATTTTCTGGTCACAGACCGTTAGTATCTTTTGGGCATTACATTTCTTCCTTTGGTCGCATTGGCTTCATACTCTATTTCTGGCCTCCTTTTGCCTTCTGTTTGCTCTAAGGCCATTTTACCTTTAGAGTTCCGCATTGTTTTCCTTATTCCGGAATTGGCCCTTTTAATCCGGAACTGACCGATTTCCGGAATTAGGAATTTAGCGATTTTTTTACTTTATTTTAAATATTTTTAATAGACACACCACACTGTTTCGGGCTTCCACAAAGTAAGGCAAGTCTATGATGGAAACATTAACCCTGCTGGATCAAAGTCTTATCAAAAGTCGACTTCAACAGTACAACGAGACAGCATTAACTTTGAGCTGAACGAGCTACTCGACCCACACGAAAAGGTTGAAGACCAGTATTGGTTTGATCATCAGGTCACCTAAATCCTTACGATCGTCACATTCTTCAAGTTCTTCAATGGTTTCCAAGTTGTTAAAATCCACGCAGTCAGGATCCACCAAGATCGAGACGTAGTCAGCTTTCTAATCAACTGCTTGAACAAGATATCAAATGAGCCGAACTACTCGCAGAGTCAAAATTCATCGAAGAAGAATATGACCATATGCTCAAAGGACAAAGAAACTAAAACCAAAACGTCAGATAGCCTGATCTTCAGCAAGGATTGGTGTGCTTCGTACAAGAACCTCGAATGAAGATCAAACTGACATAAGTCAAGCCAAGCTTGAGCCACCTGTGGCACCAACAATCATTGATCCATCAAAGACTCTATCGCCAATCAGCAGACAAGCCATGCAGGAGCCACCTGCAGCGTCACGCTTTGATCAACCAAAGACGCATCAACCTTCAATCATTAGACAAGCCATGCAGAAGCCACCTGCGTCATCAATCAATTTCGATCCATCAAGGAGACACCTATCGTCAATCAAACTAGCCTTACAGGAGCCACCGGAGGCGACATTCAACATTGGTCAGTTAATGACGTACCAATCACCCGTCAATGCCCAAGCCATGCAGGAGCCACCTGCGGCATCTCAATGTTCCAAACAGACAAAGTTGTACTCATCGTTTTGCATGCATCAAGCCAAGCAGAACCCAACTGCGATATCACATCCACGTCCTTCCATGACATCAATTAACACCGAACCGTTTCAACATTCAAGCTTACCACTTCAGGCTTCATCGATGGATGATATCATGGAGACTTATTCGCTACTTACGTCACCAAAAAGGACATCTCCTGAACCGCTGTCGACGAACGATCTGCTATTTGCCATACTGAAAAAACAAGAGGCACCACGTGTGGACGTCGAATCGTACGATGGAGATCCACTCAACTATGCCTATTTCATCTCTGTTTTCAAGGAAGCAGATGAATCAAAAATCCCAAATCCTAGAGAAAGGCTGACAAGACTGATGAAGTACACCACAGCTGAAGCTCATGAAGCAATGAAATATTGCATCTAATTACCGTCTGCATATGGCTACTCCTCCGCATTGGATATACTCAAGAAGAGATTTGGAAATCCACATCTGATCTTATCGGCATATCGCAACCAAATAAAAAATATGCAATCATTACGATTCAGCAACCCTAAAGGTTTTCGCGAATTCCTGAACCATTTGACCAAATGGCAGACCTTCTACTGTGATCACTCTAACGTCCTGGATTCACCAGAGACCATCAGACTGCTATTGGACAAATTACCACCACCTCTCATCGACAGATGGAATCGAAAGGCTATCACACTCCGTCAATCAAATGCAACGGAGCCAACCAAACAATCGGAAAAAGGTCATTTGAAAAACTCGTTCCTTCAAGACTGCTGCAATCAAGAATTGAAGGTTGGAAATTTGAGCAATTACCTTGAGCTGATTTGGAAAACGTAAATTACCCATAGGTTTTGTAGAATAAACCAATGCCCTTGAAAAATCAAGTGAAAAAAAACCAATGTAGAAATGACAATTCTCCAAGGCTGGTTGGAAAACATGACTTTTTGGGTGGGAAAATTTTTATTTTCCAAACAGTTTGGGAATTGTATAAAAGGTCAAAAATCGATGTGAAAATACATGTTTTTGTAAATTTAATACCTCGGGTTGAAAAACTAGACTTTTTCGGTCGGAAATTTGTGTTTCTCCAAACAGTTAGGAAAACGTTAAAAATCCATGTGGAAATTACGTTTTTGTACCATTTTCTGCACATGTCCTTTGAGAGAACCACGAGCGATTTTTCGCGCAAAACTGCTTTGATGTATAGCTAACCTAGATATTAGGCTTTAATGTGAGCAGTCAAGCTGTAAGTTTCCGTCCCTTCGGAGCGGCCTCGGCCAATCGCAACGCGTTCGCACAGTGAAGCACATAAGGTACTTGTGTCATAGTTTCAAATGGTGCCCTGCTGAGCTGTGTGAGTGATCTAAGATCAACCACGTATCTGTGCGAACAATAATGAGATATTGACCGGGATCCATCGAGCCTAGGCAAGCGAGTGACTGTTCACAAAAAGAAAAACCTTGTTTAAGATCTTTTTTCCACATCTCTGTCATCACCTTTTGGATTTTGGCTTTTTTCAACCTGGATTTTCGAAGATTCCAACCTTGTTTAGCTTGGATTTTGGCTTTTTTCCAACTGAATTTAAAAAATTTCCAACCTTGTTAAATTTGGATTTTGGCTTTTTTCAACCTGGATTTTTGAAAATTCCAAGCCATGGAAAATGCAAAATTTCCATCCTTGGAGAGTGTCCCACATTTCCAGGTTGGATTTTCCATTGGATTTTATCTTTTTCCAACTAAGAAAACTTGAAATTTCCAACCTTGGAAATCGAAAATCTTTTCCTGTGATAAGATTGAAGAAACTTTATTTTGGATGTCTCCAAAAGATGATTCGTGATCACAACGCCCGAACGTGCACAGAGCGACGAACCGGTAAAGTATGTCGAACCAAGCATGCAACTATACTCGACGGTTTCAAATTTCTACCAAAGTCGACCAAGAGAGACGATCGATCAACACATGCTGATGTAGACAATTCAGACCATAGATAACAGAGTAAAACTGATACCAAGGACCAAGGAAAATCCGATCATCAGATGGACAAAGATACCAAAATTGTGAAGGCAGACACAGAACAACCTCAGACCAAAACAAAAACTTGTCGTGCAACCAATTGTCATGAAGTTATATCAATGTGTGTGGTTCCCATCTGCATCAAACATGTAGACGATCCCTTATCAGAAAGACACACCCGATGCTTGACCCCAGCAGCCAAGTGTCGTTTATTGCTAATACCTTGGTTGACTGGATGAACATCAAAGGACGTACCACCTCCTTATCAATCACTACAGTGAATGGAACTGGTGAAGTCAATTCTACCGTCGTCAAGGAGCTGAGTGTCAGAGCGTTAAACAGCAACCAAACGATCACTGTCAAGAAAGCATTCTCAAGAGAAGATCTACCAGTCGACCAAAATGAGATCGCCACCAAATCCAAGATTAGAGCATGGGATTACCTGAGAAAAATCAAAGATAGCTTACCTGACAATGACAGTCAACCTGTCGAGCTTCTTATCGGTACAGGCTGCCTCAAAGCTATCGAGNAAAAAAAAAGTTGAAGGAAGTTCAACTTTTTTCAACCGTTACGTCAATTTTGACCAATGGAATTCCTTCTTTTTCAATCTACCAATGACGTTACAAATAATGTGAAAAGTTTCGCGTGCTTCGCGCGAAAGTGGACACCGGCCTTTAATACACATTTAAACTTTTTTCAACCGTTACGTTAGATCGCGCCAATGGAATTGCTTCATTTTTCTTTGGACCAATAGCGTGGAAGCTTTGCTAGATAAAGTGCGATTGCAGTGCGCGCATGTGGAGACCTGCCTTAAGTGAACTGAGAATTTATCGAAGGTGATGATATGGAGCCATTCCGAGAAAGTATCAATCGCGGTTGAAAATATTGGAAGGTTATCGTAGCTTGGATCACGAGACTTACGTTTGACGAGATGGGATTCCTTGCTCATTGAGGAGGGGCTTGAGACTTTGTTTTCATTCCTAGTTTTGTGTTGTGGAAAGATTATTTATTCTATTAAGATTCGGTGAATCGGGAAATCGAGGTTTTCTTAGAAAATCATTGAGGAGGGGCTTGAGACTTTGTTTTCATTCCTAGTTTTGTGTTGTAGAAAGATTATTTATTCTATTAAGATTCGGTGAATCGGGAAATCGAGGTTTTCTTAGAATATATGGATGTAAAAAAATTTCACGGGTTTTGATCTGCAGAGATAGCTAAAGTCTGCTGTCTCAATATACAGTATTAGTATACAGTATACATTTGACGTTTTTGTCTGTATCACCATTTCGAACAGCTCTATTATATTCTTCGTATCTGACCCCGAAATATCTCTTAGACT
This sequence comes from Clytia hemisphaerica, assembly GCF_902728285.1. NCBI lineage: Eukaryota > Metazoa > Cnidaria > Hydrozoa > Leptothecata > Clytiidae > Clytia > Clytia hemisphaerica. The sequence goes on along the minus strand of NW_027104513.1, from coordinate 121,234 downwards.
CACTGATATATGTAGCATTACAGTAATTACGATTGAAAATAGCCTATGTACGATTGAACCGCCTCTATGATGGGTGCTTTCAAATGGTGCACGGGTTGTGGTGCTGCTAGAGGTCCCTACTGGCGGGATTGAGTCAAAAATGAGCTTGCCGTAGCGTACTCCTTCCTTTGGAATGGCCGTGTAATGACGTCTTAATATGCAGTTATATTAGGAAAGTAATTAAGTCTTAGATTAGGTTTCCAGACTTTTTCCTTGTGTTATTATAAAATTTTTACGCTTTTCTTATGAAAGATTTTTATCTGGAAAATAGATTAAGGCTGTAATTTTCGATGCAATAAATTTCTGTAAATTTTTTTTAGCATCAATCACAGGATAAAAAGTATTCTTAAAAATCACACACATGCTTTGAATTATCTTTTCAACGGTTTATAATTTGTTAGAATTGAAGAAGTGGTTGAAAAATTGATAGAAAAAGAAGAGTTATTTATCGTAAATTCACATTTTCTTGCCTGGGAAAGATTAGAAATTCATTTCTAGCTCCTTCGGGGCTTTTAAATTCAATGGCGTATGGTTTCAAAATTGGACTTTGAAACTGTAGCTATGTACATATCAAAATGTTCTTACAAAAGAAATAAAATTAAAATACGCTAATGATCGTTTTTTAAAAAGCATCATGCAAATTTTGAGCTCTGCACATAAAAATTACTTTTTGACGTAATTGAAGACCTCGTTGCCATCATAATAGGTGCATTTTGTAAGATAAGTGAGAAAAATCTGATACGAGAAGTTATCAACTTTTATAAACGGCTTTTTCATAGTGACTACACTGTTAAACGAGTTTTTACGTGACGATAGTTTGACTTGGTATATGAAACGTACTGGTGCAGTCGGAGTGGAGTCTCTATAACCTGAGATCAGATTGTGATTGTTTTCTGCACACCACGCTGAAGCTCTAAAAGGATGTGTGAAAATAAGCAATCTGACGAATATGCAATCCCGAAATCGTAAGGACCGTGTTCGTCTAAAAGGACTAGGAATGACAACAAAGTTGCGTGTATGTGTTTATGAATAGGGCGCCGTATCAGTTTTTGACTTCCCGGTGCACAACAAGATTCTTGTTGTAGAATTTTCCGCGGGAGGACTATTTTCCTCAGATGTTTAATTTTCAAGTACCTCCAGAGGTTTACCGTGCGCGTAAGAAAATTATGAACAGCTGTTATCAGGTTACTATAACTCGAACACGCACCTAGCCACAGGGAATACAAATATGTTACAGTTGAGGAAATTTCGAGTTATGGAGTAAGGTTTATAAGACATTGTTAACTGGAAGGACTATAAAACTTGATCGAGTTAAGGAGACATCCGAGTTATAGAGGTTCGAGTTAAAGAGACTCCACTGTATTTGTGATGGAAAAAGTGGAGTTAGGGAAGTCATCCTTAAAAATGGGGAACCGTTGGGGACTTTTATTTTCTAGTATTCGGCTGTTTTGTTGTTCGTCTCCCCACGCGACAGTTAGTTATTCTAGAAAGGTCTCGGAAAAAAGAGCGTTATTCATCTATAAAATATGTTTGCAACAGGAAGGATGAGAGTTACAGTAAGTTGGTCTAATGTCGACATACCTCATCTAATTCCGACAACCTTCTTTTCAGGGGTAGGAATAAAAGGAAGGTCGGAATCACTGATTGTAACTATATTCTTTGCTGAGCGGTCGGAGAGGAAAATATCTTTTGTTGACCTTTTTCGTAATTCCTATCCCTGAAAAGAAGGGTGTCGAAATTAGACAAAACTTTAGATACCTGAATCAAGTTCCAAATCCCAAGTCATTTTAACAAATAAATCATCGGTGTGATCAGCTAAAAATCCGAGTAAATGTCGAATACTCTTAGGTTCCAAATAAACGGGAGGGTTTCGAATAAACGGGGAGGGGGGTTGGAAAATTTAATAAACGGGGGTTATCTTATTGCCAGGGGGGGTTGGAAATTTTATATCTGAAAACCCAAAAATAAGGTAAATATAGGTTAAAATCAGGCTATTTAGAGCAAAATAAGGGACCTTTTCTTTGACAGCTGAAAAGATTCTTAAAAATGGAATTAACGGGGGGGGGGGGTCCTAATAAGGTCCGGGGGGGTTGGAAAATATTCGGAAAATTAACAAGAGGGGGCCCGTTTATTTGGAACCTAAAAGTAAATGATAAAATCTTTCGGCAGCATTATCCTTTTTGACACGCACTTTTTTGCTGGGACGTTTGTATGACTATGAAATACAATTTGCTGACGCAAGAGTTCTTCATTTAAACAACGAAATGTTTTTTAAGATGGTATTAGTTAGAAAGGTATGGGTCCAATTAAATAGTCTAATTTGCACATTAGATGTAAATAATAGCTCTTTATGGCTATAATTTAACATAGGAAAAGACCTACCATAGGCGTAGCAAGATACCCTGCAAAATTTATGGATGAGAGCGGTTTTTACGACACTGTAAATCATTGTCTTTGTTTTATCAACAGATAATGAATATGTCATAAACGTCTGCACTCCCTCATAAATTTTGCAGGGTATCTCGCTACGCCTATGCTGAGTAGATTCTTCCTCAATTTTCCAGTCTGTCAATTGACTAAATGATCTCCAATCTGTAGAGCTGGCCTATATAAAGTAAGTAAGCAATCTTGTCAACTTCACATGTTTTGGTCAAATTAATCACCTAGGGGATGGACTTCATTTAATAATTACAAATCACATTTACAAGACTTTCCTTAAACGGAAAATCGACATTTTGTATAATTAATTAATTTACAAAAAGTATGGTTCAGTCAGAGTACTTGACATGGTTGGATAATGCGAGTTAGGAAGCAAACAAGCATGGAAAAAGCTTGACTGGAGCCTAGATTTCCTAACCTGAGATCAGATTTTGATTGTTTTCTGCACACCACGCTGAAGCTCTAAAGGGAATGCACGAATGTGCAATCTCGAAATCGTAAGGACCGTGTTCGTCTAAAAGGACTAGTAATAACAACAAAGTTGCGTGATTGTGTTTATGAATAGGGCGCCGTATCAGTTTTTGACTTTCCGGCGCACAACAAGATTCTTGTTGTAGAGTTTTCCACGGGAGGACTATTTTCAAGCGCCTTCAGACGTTTACCGTGCGCGTAAAACATTTTCAAACTTTCTACTATTTACAGCTTGGCCTACCTAGATGCTTTTAAACCCAGGGTAAACCCGAAAATTTTTAGCCTTGCGCAATATTTAGATCGATAAAGTACGCATGTGTACAGGGGTCTTGCTGGCTGGCTCATTGAGACCAAGGGTATTCCTGTACATTATTTTCCATTTCTCTTGTAATGTAATAGCTACTAATTCGTAACAATTTGGAAATATCTACAACCGGCGCCGAAATATATTGACAAATTTGGGTATTTTAACGTTTTTCAGAATGTAAAGGTCGGACGAGAATTGCAGTTTCAGTACTTCAACTTTGTTTCATTGGATTTTTCGATTTGGGAGGGGTTAAGTGGCTTCCAGGCTATATTCTCAGCCTTATTGGAATATTTTTGAGCTTTTAGATCCTGAGATCCTAAGTCTTAAGTCTAATGTTAAAACTCATAGTTAAAACTCTACTTCCGAACTGTACTTCAAAGCACTTTAAAACCACTTACGGTTTTAAAGTTTTGAGGGAATTCCCCTTTTGTGCCAAATATTTCGGCGCTGATTGTAGTTTTTGTAGGGGTTTTCATTGAAACATTGGTGTCTTGTATGGTAAAAATTGTTAGCAGGTTGCCCAAATTTAATCCTGACTAAATTAATCTACTTTCAAGGTAAACCGAACATTGCTTTACTGTACCTAAGGTAACCTATCTTAAAGAAAGAAATTTTGATGGAAAGATAATTTGAAGTCACGGCGATCTTTCCCCGCCTACGCTTGCTTGCGCGTTTGGAAGTTTGTTTCCCGCGCTTTCGTGTTTTCTTTCTAGTCCTCTTATGATTGGTTCCTTTACTGCTGTTTCTATGGTGATCCTTCTGTAAAATAGACTTTCTCGTTCAAGATGATAGATGGAGCTGCGGAAAAACCAAAACATTTCAAGTTTACTTTGGTTTATGACTGTATAAAGTTGATTTTTTTGCAATCTATACCCTCGGGGGATTTTTCTATACCCTCGGGGGATTTTTTCAAAGATGCTTTTTCCTGAACGTTATTTCTATATTCACAACAGCTACTTTTGAGATTACCAATTTCAACTATCCTAGTTTTCATTTTGAATGAGTAGGTTGCATTTTCTTGAAGGGAAAGTAGTTCAAAACATGATTTTTTTGGAGGTATGTTATTTCTCATTTCTGTGTTCTGCAATGTTGACAGAACACTTTTCTTGGTAGATTCAAAATGGCTGCCGATTCATATTTCACAACATCAACACTGAGCAAGTAGGTGATGTGTACCTCGCTGGGTAAGAAAATCTCTCTCTAATCATGGCTGTTTTCATTAAATCCACACCTTTTATTTTATTTTTATAGTCAAAATATTACAAAATAATGGAAAAACTATTTAAATGGGCTGGAATCATCAATATCGGGGAATCAGTGAATGATTTGAGATGGAAATCAACGCATGGTACAATGAAATACCGCAACAAATTCATTTCCAAAAGAACTTTTGGCAATTATGAGATATTTTTTGAAGTACATCAATCTACTCTCAACTCACCTCTATTTGTAATCAAGCTTTTCAAAACTGTTTTAGTAGACGATGAAGTAGAAAGTGTTCAAGAGAAGACGTTTAATTGTAAGGCTTCGACAACGGCAGTCAAGAAAATGTTGGGTTATTTAAAAGTGGAAATCAAGGGTAAGATTGTCGGCAACTCTTATTATGGTTTTTACAAAGATGAATATGTTGATGGAGTTAAAGCAGCTGAAATAATTTTTCTAAACAAGCCTCAGAAGCAGTAGAGAATAATGTTGACAGCGGTGATGCTGATAATGTGAGCTCATCATCTACAGGTGATTCAATTTTTGCCACTTCATCAGGTATGTCAAGAACTTCAAATTGGCTGGATGTGGTTGAGTGGGGAATTAGAAAAGACCACCCTGCGTTTATTAAAAATACAGGCCGTAAGCAAGATAGCAAGAAAATTTATCTCCAGCCAGGTTATCATGCATTACGCACTATCAAGCTTGTTAGCGGAGAGATGATGACCGTGAATCTGAAAATCAAGGAAGAAGATAATAAACCAAAATATGTCATATCTTCTGAGCATGATGAAATATGTGAAGAATCATTCATAATTGGTACATGCCTTTCCAACTTTTTAGATAAGGCTAAAGCAGTTCGCACGAAAAAAAACTGGTCTGGTTTTGAATTTTTCGGTATGCAAAGAACTGACGTACAACGTAAGCTGGTTGCCGAGCTTGATGAGCATCTTGAAGGTTATTGTCCAGGTGAGATAAGTGAGGATGATGGTGGTGATGATACAAACCATGCTCAATTAATCAAGTCCCAACCACTTATGAAAAACATTTTGAATATCAGGAAAAGAAACGCTGGACCGACCAGCAGTTTATGTCCTAAAGCAATCAAAGCCCGCAATGAGGTCATTCATAATGTTGTGAAGTATGTGTCGTTTGGCGATGAAAAGTGTAAATATATATATATATATTTTTTTTTAACTCTCCCAAAATAGGTACAAATTCTGAATCACGAGGTAGTTATTAGTTCAAGCAACCCAATATTTCAATAATTTTCTTTAAGGTCAGAAAAGTAGAACACAAGGGTGATGTTAAGGCTGATGTCCAATTTGCGTGAAGCGCGCGTAAAACCTTTTTTAAGTTAACGTAATTAGTTGATTGAAAATAGAAACAATAAACAATTCCACCGGTCAAAATTGACATAACCGTTGAAAAAATTAAATTTCCTTTAACCTTTTTTTGTTTGCCTGAAGTTATTAATTTATTATTAATTTATTTTAAGTAAATTAATTATTTGGCAATTATTTTTTAACCTTTCTTTTTCCCTTTTAGCATTTGTTCAACATCTCATCACTGAGTGTCCAGATGTAATCGAATCAGCTTTGGAACTTAATGAAGATTACCTTTGTCGAATTATTTCAAAACTTAATTTGAAGACTAAACCAAAAACTTTGAACGAGAAGGATACAGCTGAGATGCTCATTGGGAAAGCTGATATTTCTCAACGAGGCTATGGGAATATTCGTACCATCCTTGCTGCAAAATCTGTTAATATTCCTTCTTACAAAAATGTGAAAACATATGTGAATGAGTTGAATGTTGGAAATATTGCCCCAATACATGAAAGTGAAAGCAATTGTAAATGTATGGGGTACTTTTGTACAGTTACTGAGACACTTCAAATGATTGCTTCATGTAATGATCTTTTTTCAAAAATGAAGTTTTTCTCTATTGAAAGACAAAATAAAATCAGAAAATTTTTGATTTCAAAAGATGAAGACCTGTACCACAATTTTGATAGTCACAAAAAAACCATATTTTTGAGAGACACTGGAGACAACTTCCGAGCAGCGTCAAAATACCCGACTGAACAGACATCATTCAGTGTACTAAACATTGAAGAGCTAATCACATGTCCATATGGACAGTTTATTTCTACCTTATGGAGAGGAAAGGAGTCACGGGAAACTTTGCTTACACATGTCTCAAGAATTTACAACGAGCTAACAGATTTGGTGAAATATGGTGTAGATTTAACTGTTGGTGATGAAAAAGAACATTTTAATATTGTAGTAATAAGTGTTACTGATTTAAGTTTTACAAAAGAAATGTTGGGAAAGTGCCAGTGTACTCACACATTTGGATGTATTCATTGTGAGTTAAATAGTAAAGAATGGTGTTCTCTGCAACCAAAAGTTGGTCAGTCGCAATCGTACAAGAAAATGATAGCACGAGGAGAAGAAGCCCTTGAGAAGTTGGGCAATTGCCCAGACAAAGGTAGTCAAATCTACAAAAAGTTTACATCAGATCATTTTGCTCAATGGGTAGGTGCAATATAATTTTGCTGTACAGAAAAGGTTTAATTTTCACGCTTACTAATTTTCAGGGAACTTATTTCCCTGCTAAGAGGGTCTAAAATATCTATATTTCGCAGAACTAATTTTCACGCTTGACACCCACTTTTTGCTAAAGTTTTCTCATTTTCCTAGGGGTTATTTGAAATTATTTGACAAAACTGCATATTGCGGGACTAATGTTTTCGATAGACACCCAAAAACGCAAAAAAAAAAATTAATTCCCACAAAAATTAGTTCCGCAAAAATTAATTACCACAAAAACTAGTTTCCTTAAGGTATATGGATTACTCTTCTGTGCTTAATTGACTTTTCTCGCAAAGGTGTCAAAAACCTTAATTTTCCCACCAAAATCACTCCAATATCCCTTAATTATGACCCCCACCCCATTTTATGATTTTTCTACCAGAGTGTCCACCCCCCTGCTTATCAGACCCCCCTCCTCCTACAATTAAGCACAGAAGAGTACCGGATTATGGATAACCCTTTTTTCTTTTTTTCAGGCACCAGTCTTATTCAAAGGAACTATTGTCGAATTAACTCCACCTTGTGCTCTACATATGATATTGGCCCACCATCGCTATCTCTGGAAATTTCTACATCAAACGGTCACCAAAAGAAATCAAACGCACCTTATCCCAGTAGCTTTGAGAAAAATCGGTTGCACTTATCTTGCTTTCCAAATTGAATCCTACCATAATAGGTAGTTATTGTTTTAAAGAAAATACTTTTATCAGCTATTTTTGTGATACCATTATTTACAATGCATTGCTGAACAAGGATATTTTTGAATGAAAATTTCTGCCAGCACAGGATTTTAAATTTTATAACTACACGTTTTTTATAAGCATAACACTTATAAGCATACCCAGGCTCAAATCTTGGAATACTTAGCATAACGAGGCTCACAAAAATTTACCCTGTGCTTATAAAAAAAGGTGTATGATAATTAAAATTCGAGATTTTAGAGTTTAATTTTGTTTTCCCATAGCAAAAATAAATCGTACGATGGATCTGACACACTTAAGATGATTGGCAACGATTGCAAATTAATGGAACAAAATATCGATACGTTCTTGAATGTCTTTGTAGAAGAGCTCAATCAATCCTGGAATTCTAACAAGACGAATTCATTGAGAAGTATATTGAAGTTGTATAATGCATTTAGTGATATTGCAAGGTATCTTTTCTCAAATTTTTGCTGATATAATTAATTCTGATTTTATGTTAAAGGTGTTTATTCTAACCCAATCTTTGAGAATTTTGAAGAGCAAGTATCTTTCAGAAAATTCAATAGAGACCCGTAGTATACAGTTATTAAAATTCTAATAATGAATTTAGAAAAAACAATCGCTAAACGTACAAATTATTTCTTTTTAGGGATCTCAGAGCTACCCATGCTGACGACGAAACAAGAATAGAATCGTTTCAAAGAAGAGTAGAAGCCTTTGTTCAGCTTTTTCTAATCCAGTCTCCAAAGAAAGTCGTGGATAAGATGCCATATCTCCATTACCTGAGGAATCATGTTAGTGACCTAATGAAACTCTTCATGCACCTATTCGATTGGGGTTATGGCTACTTTTCAACAAATGCTGGTGAGCATTTAAATAAACGTATCAAACAAACTGAGCTCTCTCACACTAACATGGACACACAACGATTCCGCACAATCATACATATTTTACGTACCAAACAATTTAAGTTTACTGCTTCCATCATGTCTTCAAAGAAGAAAACCAGCATCACTTGCTCAGCTTGTAACCAAACGGGACATAACAAGAGGAACAAGTCATGTCCAATGCATGAATCCCATCCACCTATTATCTTTGATGATACAGATGAAGAATCTGGAAGTGAAGATTAACATTTTACCATTTTCGAAATTGTATTCTAGAGTTTTTTTCGAATTGTAGCCTAGTTCCTTATTTTATTGTTTTAAAAAGTTGAGACATCATTGTATTTTATGCCCTTTGTTTCGAAAAAAAAAAGGTACAGGTGAGAGCCGTGGATCGAATCCATACTTGGCTGGGTGTACCAACTTTATCAAAAGTACAGCCAAATTCTAATGCAAATCATATCGAAACAGAGTTTTAGGATTATTTTACTTATTAGATTTGTATTTTTTGCCCTTTGTTTCGAAAAAATAAACAAGCGATACCTGGTTATCTGGAGAACAAAATATAATTTTGCTCATTTTCTTACAAAAAACACATCTCGCAACGGAAATTCACGTCTAAATACAAATACACTCTTTCAAATTACTCACCCCCGTATCACAGACCGGTGGGACCCCATCCCCACTGGAAAAATTGGCCCCAAATTCGTCCCCTGTGAGAAAAATACCCTGAAATTCCATCCCCATTGGAAAACTACACTGAACCCTCATCCCCACTAGGAAAACACTAAAATTTTGGGAAATCCCCACTGGTTTTTTGAGTTGTGAACAATAGAATTCAAAATCCCCACCCATTAAAAGCAAGGGATTTTCCGTCCCCATTGGCATTTGAGTCCTTCATTTTATCCTCACTGGCTAAAAACCGGGTCACTGAGACAGGGGTGTAATTACAACTTCATGAATCAAAAACATCTATCTCGTCTAAAAAAACTGAAAATTTCGGTTAAGAACATTGATCTATGCTTATAAAAAGTTATTCTCATTGATAAAGATTAGTTTTAAAGCCAAAAAATTTTTTTTGAGAGAATCAGCTTACCCTATGTTCATGCAAAAAATAAGAAAAAAATTAATGATTCAATTTCCACAGTCCAAAAAAACCCTTTTTAGCTGCTTTTTGGCTGAAATTTGCTTACTTTTTTCTTTATGAAAATCGGGCTCAGATTAGCAACCAAAATTTCTTGCTCAAACACAAAAAAGCTAATAACTAAGTAATTGGTGACGTGCTTATAAAAAAAGATCGAATTCGGCCCATTTTCTTAAAAAAAACATGTCTAGCAACCATTATTTCGTGCCTAAGTAAACACAAGCATTCTTTCAAATTATGACTACGTGAGCAAAAATAAAAAAGCAAAAAGTACAGGCGAGAGCTGTGAATTGAATCCATACTTGGCTGGGTGTACCAACTTTATCAAAAGTACAGCCAAATAGAAACAAAGATTTAAAGATTTATAATTGTAGCTGATTTTATATCTTTCTATTTCATGAACAAACAAGACGACTTAAAGTCGAAAATTTCGCATAATACTTGAACATCCACGACGAAGACGCATGAAACGTGACTCCTGCAGCATTATGCATTTTGAATGAAGCGCTACACGAGGTCATAGATACCCTGTTTTTTTATGAAAAATCTTAATCCATTAAAAAAAGATTCCTTAAAAAATGCGACTAAAGAATTCCATTCTATAAAGCGTAAACAAAATCTTTCAATTCAGAGAACTGCAATATACACTTGAGAAAAATAATTTTAAATTTTTTTGAAAATGAAGAAGAAAAAATGAACTTTTCATTCTTTGGTGCCAGAAACCTCATTTTGTGCTTTGAAGGAACTTGTGATAAAGACTTCATTCACTTGCGCAAAGTTTATATCAACTTCTTTCTATAAACAGTAGAATTTATCTAAAACTGAGAAAAATGGCTAGTCAGAAAAATCTGTTGTATACTACTTTCTGATATGAATGATGGCCAACCACCATCAAAATCATTTGACTTTTCCAGAAAAAAATTGAATATGGGGGGGGGGAAGGATATAACATTTTTTGGAAATTTACCCCCCCCCCTGGACATTGTGACTTTTGATCCCCCGGACAGCAGGTCTAACCCACCCCGCCCCAGACATCAGTTGAGTAGTTGAGCTCCAGCTTCTGGACTAAAAAATGGCAGGGTAAAAACTAGCCAACTTTAAGCTTTAAAGAAACAATTCTCATTGAGATTAAACTATGACTCCTTTATAACTGCTTTAAACGGCATCCCATTAAACAAACCCTCCCCAATCTCTTGATGTTTATCCCGTGAAAAAATAAAGGGGAAAGATTCCAGAAAAGTAACAAGATTCTTAGTGCAGAAATGGGAATCTTATACAAACAACGGTAGCATGATTCAAAATGAAAATCCTAATTAGCAAAATGTGTATCAAGATCGGTGAAGTTTGATTGAAGCTTGATTAGTTTGATTTATTACCTTGTTTCCATTCTTTTTACATTCCGACGGCTTATTTAGCAGACGCCCACGCTAAAGTTTAAAGAGCGAGCCAATATCTATCATCCCATCAGGGAGGAAAATCTGGAACTTTTACTAACCAAACTCACCGAACACCAATCAAACTTCATTGGATAAAAAACTGTCATCATTAACGAGGGACCGCTGTACATTGTGCGGTGGTGTACAGTGGGGCTGGATCTAAATGTGCTTTGTACGGCGGTGAAAATAGGTTAATTTGAAATCTGCTGTATTATCTGTACACCCCACCTTACCTTACCTTACCTTAAATCACCGTACAATGACAATGTACGGCAGTGTCTAGGCAGGGTCGCTTCGATTATACAAAAATGATTGCTGAATTTCAATTGAAATGATTTCTAAGAAATACTGTGAGATCGGGTAACTTGCATAAGCCCTCAAATGAATGACCCATAGACCTTTTTTTAAAGAGGCAGCCATATTGAATAATTATGTGCTCCAGCATAAAAACAATGATACAGCCATGCATAATTACTGTATCATGCATATTTTAAAAATTATGCATGGCTGTATCATTGTTTTTATGCTGGAGTACATAATTATTCAACATGGCTGCCTCTTTAAAAAAAGGTCTATTTGGTCATTAAAATACAAAGTTAAATCAAAACAAAAATGGTAGGCTAGAGCTGCAAGCGGAGCTGCGTAGTTCATTTGTTTTGAAATTTTGCTGCTTTGATTGGTCAGTCATTTGATGGCTGTGCAAGTTACCCTCCACTGAGATGCAAGTCACCCGACTTCACGGTACTTGCTAAAACTGACTGTTTGTCACAACTAGTTTCACTATTAACACATAACTATCTGGTGAAAAAAGGAAAAAAAGATCATACCTGTGCTGTTTGTAGTTTTGAAGAGAAGAGAGGGTTAATAATGTTGTTGTTTGTTGTGGAAAATTAACTCTTCTTGTACTGCTTACTGAGCATGATCAATTTATTGGTGCATTCACTAACTACACAAAATACTTAGTAGTAAACAAATATCAAACCTCTTTAAATACTCTACAAAAGACCAGAAAATATGATAAAAATTTATACAGCAGCAGCAAGTTTCAAAAGCATGTCTGATGTGCATAAATCAAGCAGCCATTAAAAAGTTTCACAATGATTGTTTACAAAGGCTTGGTTACACTTTTTGCACTAGCGTATTTTATTTATTAAGAAAAGCCCTGTTTTTTATCACTTTTTATCTTTGTGAGTGAGTCCACCTTTAGAATATTTGCCGTAGTACGCCCGCAGCCAAACGCCCACGCCATAATTTGCGCCCCAAAAAATGTCTCGCCAGCCAGACACACGGAAGGCTATCGTAATACTTTCGCTAAGCGAAATTAATAAGCACCATCTTGTTTATAATGTTCCTTTTAAAAATAACAACATAGCTAAAATAAATAATAAATGTTTTCTATCTTATGAATAAAATGAAGAAATTTGTCCTAAAAAAGTTTTAAAAATAACAATATGGCTAAATAAACATCTTTTTTGCTAAAAATATCAATATGGCTAAATAAACATCACTTTTTTGCTAAAAATATCAATATATGGCTAAATAAACTTTATTTTTTTGTTAAAATCTTCAATATGTTTTCACTTTTCTCAATAAAATACAAAAAAATGGGAATCTACTCGTGTTAAATGAATAAAATATGACGCATAAATATTATTTTAAATGTCGCTGGTATAAACCACATATATGTTCTAAAAGATAAATGTACTCTCAATAAACACTAAAATAACATCTGCACATTTTGACCAAGGAAAAATGCATTGCGCATAATCACCGCATTAAATTTCGTGCATTTTTAGGCATCTGTGCGAAAATTATAATACGCGCAAAACCAGTAATATCAAAGGTAAATTCAAAAAATTTAAGAATGATGGAGATTTTCGAAAAGTACGCCTGGGATTTCTGATCATACAAAAAAACAGATAATTCAAATTAATCAAAATGGATTGAATGTGCACTAATGGTGTCACAACAATCTAGAAAAAAATGGCTATCAGAACTAATTTGGGACCTTAAAACATAATATAATCAAGGTAGGCAGGTAGGTAGGTAATATTTAAAAACACATTTTGTTAAAAAAACAAAGTTTGATCAACTTCATTAAATTATGATAAGCTCTAACTACCTGCCAAACTTGCAATAAACTAAAATGATAAAAAATATAAGAACTTAAAAACCAACAAAATAAAAACACATCTATATATCTAGATATTCATGATAATTCTGTACTATTTTTCCCTATCATATATATAGCAGTTATTGAAAAATTGATTTGACAGCCATGATTATTGGTGGAAAAAAGCTTAATGTTAAATCATCATGTTCCTTAAAAGTCACAAGTAACAAGTGTTTTTTCACAAACTCTGATTTCAATAAAATAACGTGAACGGCAACAACTTGCAACACAGACGTTTTCTCCTCAGATTGCTACGTTTTCGTTCTTTTTTTTCAAGGAATGTTCAAAATAGTATTCCAGAGGTTGAAGCAAAATCAACGCATTCAAATAATTTAAAAACAGTTAAGTCCGTGTTGCAAGTTATGGCTGTTTACGGTACTGTAGCACATCTAACATTTTGCCACCACAATAATACTATGAATATCATAAATAGCATGTCATAAATATTACTAAACAGCAACTTCATGAGTTAGAAAACCAAGAAAATTAAAGCACGCATTTTTAAATTGAATGTTTAAGGTTCCAAATTTGTTCTCGTCAACTTTGTCAAAATTGACTGTGACACTGTGGTGCACATTTAATCCATTACTAGAAATTCTTGCAATGTTCCCTTTAAAACACGGTTGATGGATTACTTCGTAGAGGGCATTGTTTGCATTTTTCTGAATTGGTTTACTGAACCGAACAGAATTAAAGTTTGGTTGGTCGTATGCGCGGAAAAAGCCAAGAATTTGAAGGTATTCAGAGCGTACTTTGAGAAAATCGCCACAATTCAATGGCTGCTCACGTACGATCAAAGACTCATCCTGGTCCTTGACAGATAAAGTAACAGTTCCTATTCCAGGTGTTCTTCTCATAATTGTTGGGTCGCATTTTTAAAAACAAGTTACCAAGAGTGTTATCCTTGACCCATTCTGGGATTTCATCGTTAAAGTCAAACCCATTCGATAGTACAAAGATCATTACATCATTGCTTTCAGGTATCTCCATTAATGGAATAACTAAGTATCCCTCTTCAAATGTGCCGTGCGATCCATCCAAAAATTTCAAACCCATGTCGGCTGCTAGCTTCATCCACGGCGTAATTAAAGTCACATCTCCAGACGAATGGAATTTCAATATCGATTCTATCGGAAAATATTTCTGAAGATCTGTTATAGAATTCACCATGAAATTACTGTTACGAGGAATGTTTAATACTTTGGTTGCAGTTGTTGTAGTAGTAGCATCAGCATGCAGGTGGTGGTGACGAGGAGTAGTGTCATCAGTATTTAAGAAGAGAGAGTCGTCGTTCGAAAATCCAAATATGAACCTTTCCAATAACTACAACCCGATCATATGGGTTGGCTGCGTTTGACTTAATGGTGTTATTGTCTCTCAACTTCTTAGAGAGATTCTTCTTCGTGTTAGCATATACGTCCTTGAGAAATGCTTCCAGCACAACTACTTTTTGTGACGCCATGTTTGTTTTGATTTTCGAGCATGTACAGTTTTGTGCATAACAGAAACCTCACGGAAAACAAACTATGTACAGGTGAAAAGGGATAAAGAAGAGGCGTAAGTCCGCGATGTATTTTACAGAACGCTTTCACTTTTGCGCCATAGTTCCGAATCAAGATCGCCGTGTTTTGCTGCTAGCTCGAATATATTTTCAAACAAGATATCTTTCACAAAAAAGTGTTTTTTACTGGCGAATCAATTTATATTTTTATAAACTCTTTGACGTGAGATTGTAGATAACGCTTGTTATTATTACCGCCTAATAAATAGTAATAGAATTACTTTAATATACTTATATGAATTATAGAAGTTTTTGAATTTTATTTTGCAAGGCAAGGTTCTTGAAAAATTAGTTTGGACTGGTTTGGATTGATTTTATAAATGAAACATTGGGAACATCTTTTTGCCGAACACACAATATCGCAAAAATAGACTCACAAAAAGACAAAATTTCATCACGCAAAAAATCTCACTAGTCTTGATAAGTTACTGGAAATTAATGCAAGGCTGCTGATTCCTTTTCGGAAAATTGATACTACATTTGAAGTGAATGATATCATAAAGAGGTAGCACATTTTGAGAGATTTTATACTAGGTTCTAATGGCTGAAAAGCTCAAGATCATCTTTCAAACTACGCACTATTTTCTTTTAAATTTCGAAGGGAAATGATTTTTGAATTGTTCATAAATTTGTCTTTGTAAAAGTTTTGTAGAGAGCTAAGTAATCGTTTCGAAAAGTCACAAAACGATGGGATAAAAGTCTTTCAATTTATTCAGATAAACTACCAGCCTAAAGCCTTAAGGGGCCATTCAAAAAGTACTCTCTTCGCCGGGGGGGGGTCAACAAAAAAGCGAACGAAAACGAACGGGGGGATGGGGTTCAAGTCGATCTGTGTACGTTCGCTTTTGCAGGGGGGGTGCTTGTCACAAGCGCGACTTTTAACTTAGTTTATGAAAAATATTTTTCTATCTATCTCCTAATTACATTTTTTCTTTGAATCGATAACCGAAGATAATTGTTAATCGCCTAAACAATTGTGTATGTTATAATTGTTTAGCAATTATTAGATAATTAGAGAGCAGGGGGGGGGGTTAAAAATTTTGAGATAAAAACGAACGTTCAAACGGGGGAGGGGTACTTCAAAACGAACGCTGACGAACAAGGGGGAGGGGGGTCTGAAAATAGGGAAATTTGGACGAACGTACTTTTTGAATGGCCCCTAATGTAATATCTTTGTTGTTGGTCATTCAGCCATTGCACAAGAAACATGTGTGTTCTTTTTTGTCACTTGCACTATTTTTTATAAGAACCGGTAAATTTTTATAAAGGTTTGGCTGTCCTTTTTTGCACTTTCAGCCTGAAATTGTTTTTGAATTGCTCAAAACCCGGCGTATTTAATTATTGAGCCTCGTATTGTTCTTATAAAATTCTTATAAAAAAGAAAGAGTTGAGTTGGAAAACATTATCAATAAAAGTTTGACTTATAAAAATAATTTGTTAGTGTCGAAATTTCTTTGCTTTGCGAAAACGGAACGGTCGTTCCGCTACCCCTTTTATGTTGATTGTTGTATTTATATTGTCTTTTTGTTTTGTGAGTTTCGTCTTTATTGTTTCCATTTTGAGTAGTTGAAGGTTTTATACTTCTTGACTATATATATAAATTTTACCAAATACTAATCATAGCACTATAGGGGAGTGAATCACTCCAATCATCATAAATATTTCAAAAAACATATAACTATTTTCTGTCTAGTGCTCGATTGCACAGACCATCAATTGACAATCCACTTGATTCAACAACTTGGTCTAATGAAGTCTTACAAGGCCTTCCACGTTTTGTATAATTATTACAGTTGAAGGCAAGCATCATTGTGTTGCACACCATTAAAAGAATCATTTAAAAAAAAAATGTTTTGAAATTTTTCTGACGTCAGCACTTTATTGCAAAATTTCGAATTTTGCTGATTTCTGCTAACGTCAGCAAAATTTGAAAAAAAAAATTATGCAAAAATGTTCCTATTATTAATATACAAGTTTTGTCCAAATTTCATGTTTATACCATAAGTCAAACTGGAGTTACTTAAAAAACAAGTTTTGCTGACGTCAGCATATTTTGGTTTTCGCCTAATATCTTTTTTTGGGTGAAAAAATTAATTATGGCACAGCTATTCCAGTGATTTACACTCCAATACGCTTCTTTCGATGTATGAAGTGATATGCTATGACAAGTGGAAACAGTGATAAAAAATTAAAAAAGGTAAATTTGGACATGCCTTGATTTGCCTGAGCTGCTCCACGAGCATTTCCACCGATTGATTGAAGCATTTCGGATTTCATGACATTGATGGATAGCCATTGTCTTCCGAATTCGATCAAATTAGGATTGTCGTTGCTTCCACCCCTTTGTCTTTGACGGCCGAAATGTTCTTCTAGGGGATCTTGCGAAAATCTTTCCGAAAAAATAAACAACCCATCTCCTTTTGACAACAGCTCTTTCGATAAATCCACAAACGAAATAACTATAAGTATAAAGAATATCTTAGATGGAAAAGCTCATGCTCTAGGACATTTTTCATCCAATGAAAATGGGCTAGAGCTCGACTACGCCGATTGGACATCACGCGACCTTGATTCCTCACGCTCAAAATCAGTTTCAAAGGCCTTTCAATTGATTCCTTCTACTTCTTTTGACTCTTTATATTAGTAGATGGGAATTAAAATGGATGCACTTTTCGCTTCTTCACGAAAGAGAAAATATCCACTCACCAGTCATTTTCCATCCATTTCTGGTTTGGATACTGAGCAGCTGGCGTCTCTTTTCATCTTGTGTAAGATTGGTTTTCGCATTTACTTGATCTTCCCAACGCTTCAGAAAGTTGACCAAAAATTTATCTTTCAAAAACTGAAAAAAAAATCAAGTAAAGGTTTTGTTATGTCTAGTCCACCTATTGTGCTCCTTAAGAAAAAGATGTTTACTAGGGATAGGGTGGCCAGGCCAAAATTACAAACTCATCAGGTCACTTTGAAAGTAAGTTATTCAGAAAGAGGATGAAAAATACAAAAAAATGAGGGGTCATTGACCTCAAACGGATAAGCGGTTCCGGAGATATGACATTTTTGTAGAAAAGAAGCAAAAATTAGCTCTTTTGGTAACAAATCCCCTAGGCTAAACTGGTTACAGCGAACGGCACCAAAAACATTTAAAAAACGTTGAAATTTAGATTCAAAATGTCATATCTTTTTAAGGGTCAAACAATTCCTCCTGAAATTTTCAGGAAAGTTGGATGTTTATGCAAGCTTTCTAATCCCGATAAAATTATTCAAAAGAGTGTTTCAAAACTTGTGTATTTTACAGACCAGTCTGTAAATTGCTTGATCAAATTGATATTTTAACAATGATACTGACGAAAATAGGTGTTCCCGTGACTGGCTCTAGCTGAATTTTTGCACACTAACAGGAATTTATGAAAATGGGTCAAATTTAAAATTTCATACTTTTCGGACCACATTGTGGTATTTTACAGACCGGTCTGTAAAATACACAATTTGACTGAAAATGCATGTTCCCGTGATTGGTTTCAGCTGAAATTTTGCACACTAGCAGGAATTTATGGAAATGGGTCAAATTTAAAATTTCATACTTTTCGGACAACCTGGTGGTATTTTACAAACCGGTCTGTAAAATACATAATTTGCCTGAAATGGAATGTTCCTGTGATCAGCTGAAATTATAAACAGAAGAATGAATCGATGAAAATAGATCAAATTAATATTTTCAAACTTTTAGATTATCTGGTAATATCTTACAGACAGGCATGAATAAAATACAAAATAGATTAAAGTAGTTCCAAAAGTTCAGTTGATTTGTAGTTTTGCACCAAAACCATCAGAAAAAAGGATAAACCTGACACAATTTCAAAAGCAAAACAAGGATTTTGAAGAATATATAGATTATAAAAATGGAAATTTTTCTTACCCCTCCAGGTTGGGGAAATATCCACCCAAATGCACCCTTCATTAATCCAACAATTAATTTAGGAAGCCAACATTTTTTTAAATATTATTATTTATTTAACCTGTGATTAAAAAAGAAAATTTTGATTATCGACTATTTTTCTCTCAAGTATTATTGGTATTAAAAATTGTGATCAAAAAAAAGATTTTTGTTTCTAATTTCAAAATTATTATTCAAACTAAATTTTAATTTGCAAGTGAAGGTAATTATTCTTAAAATTGTTTTTATTTCCCGTCTGTCCAAAAAAATCGCAATTTCTGATCAATTGTTATATGCTTTAAGTCAATTATAGTGAATGTATACAGTGTAAGAAGTAAATAAGATCATTACTTATGTTTTTTTTTCTTCTTCAGGAATAACTAATAAACAATGAATGAATCAATTTATATGGTTAATAGTGTTCAACATGAGATTGTGACATTCAAGAATTCGCATCGGAATGGTATGTTTATTCAATTGATTGTAAGGGTGGAAACCACGCCCACGGTAGTTGTTGGCACCCTGCCTACGATAGGTGTTGGCACCACGCCCTCGATTGTTTACTGCAACACCACGCCCTCGATTGTTAACTGCCATACCACGCCCACGATTGTTGACTGCCGCACCAAGTCCACGATTGCTGACTGCCGCACCACGTCCACGATTGTTGACTGCCGCTCCACGTCCACGATTGTTGCCCACCGCACCACGTCCACGATTGTTGACTGCCGCTCCACGTCCACGATTGTTGCCCACCGCACCACGTCCACGATTGTTGCCCACCGCACCACGTCCGTGATTGTTGACCGCTACACCACGCCCTCGATTGTTGTTGGGTACCAAAATCTGTCCTTCTGGTTGAGCTGGTTCAGGCTGGTCTTCTTTTACTTGTGCTACTTCTGGCTGATCCTCTAAAGCTACTATTTCTGGCTGGTCTTCTTCTATTTCTGGCTGGTCTTCTTCTAATTCTGGCTGGTCTTCTTCTATTTCTAACTGGTCTACTTCAGGCTGAACGACTTCTTCTCCAACTAATTCTCCTTCTGCTTCTTGATCTACTTCTGGCTGGTCTTCTTCTCGATCTTGATCTACTTCTACTGCTGGAGGAATATCTTCATAATAAACTATCTCGGCTGTAACCCCACCATCGTCTTCTGGATAATCCTATGAAATAAAATGACCTGACTTTAGAATAACTTGAAGTGATGCAAGTTTTAATTATTCTAAAAGTATATATAGTAATTTATAGTCAAATAAGATTTACCAATTTTATTGATAAAATCTAATCCCTGATACATTACCTATTTCATTAACTTGAGTAGGAATTACCAAAACTTAATTTCAATGATTTACTCCCTATTTCTTGTCTAGCAAACCCCCTTTCAAGACTGATTGTCTCCAAAGAAAGCAGACAAAAGTTATACATTAAAATTCTGAAAAGTCGTATCAAAGTTATTGCCATTGATAAAAGAACTCCTCCAGTATTTCAATTAAATCTCACAAGGAAAAAGTTTTTGATAATATTATTCTGCAAAACTTTTTGTCTGATTTTTGTCCTAAAACGCTGTATCTAAAATTGTAAAATTTTAATTTTGCTAAAAAACATAAAAATATATGCAACACTGTAGAACACTACAGAATTTCATATCCACAATTTTGAGTTTTCAATCCAAACAACCCAACCATTCCCATCAAAATAACTTTTAAAAGCTTGGAACCCTCCATAAATTTCATAATAAATTTCGAATAACAGATTCAAGCCCATAACATAACAGGTCTTCATAGACCTGCCTTATTTCATCTGAATATTTACCGTCTTTGAAAACTTGGACTTCATTATCTTTAAGAAATGACCCAATTTTTTCTTCAGGTTTAGACTTTTCATCTTCTAAAAACTCAATTTGATTTTTAAGATCTTGCACGTAGGATTGAAAAACAGTTTCTTCCTTGGTATTAGCTTCCTCTATTAAACCTCTAGCTTTTTTTCTCCAAATACAAAGGGATTTTCTAAATTTTCCATTACTTTTAAGCGTTTTTTGTAGTCGAAAGTAAGGCTATGTGGTGGCATTTCTCAATAAGTTATGGGCAATAGTTAAATGGTGAGAGAATATAGGAGTTTATAAGAAGTTTTGCTTGATCTTCTGATAAAAAATGTCTCACCCTTCTCAATGCCCTTAATTTTTGGTTACACTTTTTACATAATTCGGTGACGTGAGGAATAAAAGATAATTTTGCATCGATTTTTATACCCAAAAGTTTCACGACATCGACGTTCTTAATGTTGTTTTTACCAACAGGAAGAGAAACATCGGCATTAAAAGTACCGGGGTAAATAAGTTGAAGCTTGGAGGGATTTGCAACCATTGAGTTATGCTTAAACCAATCAAGAACAATGCTTAGTTGGTGTAAAAGGTTTGCGTTAACTTCATCCAAGTTTGATCCAGAAGAAGATAAAGTATTATCATCTGCAAAATTTAAAATTTCATCTATGATATAAAATAGATCGTTTATGGATATAATAAAAAGTAATGACCCAAGGATAGACCCTTGGGGTACTCCTAATAAAATATCGAGCCATGAACTTAAATGAGAAAACTATACGAACTCTGTGCTTCCTATTGCTTAAATAGCTGTGCATTAATTGGACAGCACTCTCACTGAACCCGTATGCCGAGAGTTTTGCCAAAAGTAAGTTGTGAGGTAAACAGTCAAAGGCTTTAGATAAGTCAATTAAGATTGCTCCCACTTTTTGGTCATTTGCTATAGCACTCTGCCAATTCCTCAACATGTTCAAGATGGCATGTTGAGTGCTATGACCTTTTCGAAAACCACACAAAAGTTTTGAGAAATGTGGTTCGAGATGCGCGTTCAATTGATTTACTATTAAACGCTCAAAGATTTTGGAAACAACTGGGAGTAAGCTTATTGGTCTATAATTGACCTTATCAGTAAGGGAGCCTTTTTTGAGAACAGGAGTGATATCAGCAAGCTTAAGCCTGTCTGGAAATGTCCCAGATTCCAGGCACTTATTAAAACATGAAGTTAAGAATGGAGCACAGACGTTTGCTGCAATTTTAAGCACACGAGTTGGTATAGTCCCACTTACAGATTTAGATTTATTTAGGCTTGAAATAACTTTGAGAACGTCAGTCTCTTCAACTCTGGAAAAATCAAAAACCTCGTCAGTGTTCCTTTGAGAAATTATTTCTTTGTCACTTGGATGTTTTTCAAATGGTTTTATAATTTTTTTACCGGAACTCTGATTTGAGTTTTGACTATTCGAGTGTCTCAGTAACCCTATTAAAATAAGAGTTGAAAATATCGGCAACGCTTTCATTTGATGTATGTAAAGCGTTGTTTTCAAGCAATTGAATCCCTCCTTCAGCTTTGCAGTTTTTATCTGAAAATTTTGTTTTAATAGCATCCCAGAAGTGTTTAGACTTGCCGGTGTTATTGCTGAAGAAAGTTTTCTTTGCTTTCTTGTTAAGTTTGACGACCAAATTTCTCTGGCGTTTATAACTTGCCTCATCTTCAGAATTTTGAGATTTATTTGCTAATTCTTTGAGATGAGAGTGCTTCATGATTGCTTTCTTGAGATCTTTGGTAACATGAGGTTTATTATTAGCGCGAAGATATTTGGTCTTCAAAGGTACATGCCTATTCAAAATATTGTTGAAAATATTTTCAACTTCATCATAATTTTCAATGTTATTTCTAGAGACACAATAATCTAGCTCATATAGAAAGAGATCCTCGTTGAAGTTTTTATATTTTCGATACTTGATAATTGTTGGTGGTAATTTAGTATACTTTAACTTTAGCATTGTATAAATTAGTCTATGGTAATCACTTAACCCCGTTTCTACTGTTCCCGTATTTTTGATGCTGTTTTTTGAGTTTGTCAAGATAAGGTCGATACACGTACCTCTTTCGGATTTAAAACAAGTTTTTGATTTCATGACATTTGACATGTCATTCAACTCGAGGAAACGTGCTACCTTGGGGTCAGTAGGCTCAAGGTTAAAATCACCAATGACTATGATATTGTGATAGTCTACTTCATAAAAGTGTATAGCATTGGATAAAGTATTAAAAAATAAATCTATGTTAATTCTATCTGGCCTATAAATATTAAATACCAATAATTTGTCTTTCCTAAGTCTTATTTCTAAAGGAAGAATATGTAGAGCAGGGTCTAGCTTGAAATTGGTCAAGTGACGTGTAGAAATGCCACTTTTCACAAATGTTAAGAGGCCTCCACTGTTTGATGTACAGTCTATACGAAAAGGAGGAAATTGGTAGCCCTGTAGATTAAAGTCAGAACTAGGAAAAGACTCATCGAGTTTTGATTCTGCTATGGTAATTACATCAAAAGTTTTTTCCACAAGAACCTGAAGGTCAGAGAACTTATTTCGAATTGAGTTAATATTAAGATAGGAGATAATAAAATTAGATGAGTTTTTAATTAAAATAAAAAGATTTCCAACCATTCAAATTACCATTACTAAGGTCGTCCAAGTCAGGTTCAAGAACATCATCATTCTGGTCATCAATTTCATCTCAACAATAACTATCCAATATAAATTCTTTCAAATTTTGAGCAAAACGTGAAATTCCAGTGCCATTTAGGTGCAATTTCTTTTTGGACAACATTTTCCGAGTGATGTTGTCATGGTTAACAAGATACAGATTATATTTTTCACAAAAATCATGAAGAACACTATTAATAGCATTTACTTCAGATTGAATTCCTTGTTTATCATTGCGAGTAATCACATTTGATATGATCAGCTCTGTTTCAGGAGTGATTTGATTGATCATTTCTCGGATTTTTTCAAGGTTTTTAACTGTGATATCGTTTGTACCTACATGTAATATGAGATACTTTGGCTTCTTTTTATTTAACAAAGGTTTCAAGTAGTCGATCATATCAGTTGAATCAGCACCTGGAAAACTTCTTACAATTGATTTGACTGACTTCGTTGAGACACCATTTCCTTCGATGTTGTTTAACATGCTATCTCCGCATATTAGAACATCTTTTCGTTTAGAAGCAGATTTGTTTTGATTTTTCTGAGATGAACTTTTTTGTGTGATTTCTTTCGACGATTTAATAACAGAATGATTTTTCGCTTTCAAGTTCTCTCTATTTTCTGTTGTGTGTGTTATAAAAGCATCATGTTTTTTTTGTTCGAATTTTTAATAATTGCTCTCTAATTGTCAAGTCTTTCAGCGGGTCATTATATGTGTTGAGATTTGTAATAACACTTTCATCAAATGGAATATCCTCTATTATCTCAGAAAGTACATTTTTCTCGTGTATAATTTCAGAATGTGTAGTCAACTTTTTTGAGGGAGAAAAGCGTTTCAAAAGTTCCGAATTTTGAGCAAGAACAGATTTGAGAGTTTCTTGTATACTTTTTAATTCTTCCCGTAACAATTTTATGACAACATCCTTGATCTCAAGACTAGATTGATACTTTTCAATTTTAAGATTCAACATTCCCAAGCTATCAGTAACATACCCGGGGGGGGGGGGGGGGTACTAGGGCAAGATGGGTTACGGGGATGCTCCGCTGATCAGGGTACCTTTTTTAACCTCAACGAGTCCCAGGTAGGGTCGCAAAAACACCAAAATAGAAAAATCAGTCCCTCGTAGGGTGCCTATTTCTGGAAAATTTGGGGAAAAAGTAGAAAATTTGAGAAAATTTTGGAATTTCAGTCCCATTCAGGGTCACTTTTTTCGCAAATTTCGAGTCCCACGTAGGGTCCATTTTTCGAACCTCAGCGGAGCACCCCCGTCGGTCGACAAGGGTAGTACCCCCCCGGGGTAACATACTTCTTGAAATCAATGAAATCAGAACTGGGATGAAACTGGGCTTCAGGAGGGACTTCGAAAGGAGCAACTTCTACTGATAGGAGTGAAAATGTAACCTTACCACGCCAAAGAATTTGCATTATACATTTCATATCGACGAGTTTCGAAATAGCTGCAGCAAAAAATGTGTGGTCCATATGATATCTCTCTATACATTCTTTCTCAAGTTTTTCGATGTCACAAGATTGTCTCTTCATCTTTTTTTCCTTAATCAAGAGGAGAACATCTTGCCAGTCATTTGATGATGAGTCAATCATATCTCCAATCTTTACATTAACAAGTTTATCAGTCACAGAGTTTAATTTCTTTTCAAAACTTGTATCAGCCATTTTGGATTTGACTCGTCTATCCTCAACGAAATCAAATTGCCAAAAAAAAAAGAAGCCATCGACGATGCAATTGCCGAGAAAGATCTTGTGATCCTTTTGATCGGCAGTTTACCGGATGACTACAATTATCTAATTACCGCTTTAGAGACAATCGCGGATGATAACTTGACATGGGATTACGTTCGCGACCGTTTAATCCACGAAAGTGAGAAGAAGTCGGAGAATAGCCCAACATCATCTGAAGCTCTGATCTCAAAGCTAGACAAAAAGACTGGACACTTTGCGCGAGAATGTTACAAGAAGAAAAATAATCTTAAAAGGAAAGAAGGTCAAGCCAAACTCGCAAAAGATGAAGCCGTATCTGATGTACAAGCAAATTCCGAACTCGCTTTAAAATCATCGAATCGAATCGAAGACGAAAATTGGTGGATAGACTTTGGCGCTACCCAACATATGACGCCCCAAAAAGAAAGTATCGAAAATTATGTTGCTTTTAAAGAACCTATAACAGTGAGACTTGCTGATGTGAGTATTTTATACTCTTATGGAAAAGGCGATGTACATTTGACAGTTAAGGATACGACTGAGAAAGCTAAAATTGTTTTAAAGGATGTTCTTTTTGTACCGAAAATCCAAAACAAAAGGATATATCGTTGATTTCCAGGGAGACTCTTGCGGAATATCCATCGAAGGAAAACGTTATAGCGTCGGAAAGAAACACGGTAAACTTTATAAACTGAACACGATAAATTCTGATCAGACTTGATATATTGGAAACGCAATGGACGAAATCGATTTATGGCACCAACGAAATGGTCATCTCGGCTACGACAACTTAAAATTACTGAACAAGAAGGAAATGGTCAACGGCCTTAATTTCGACTTGAAGGAGACAGTAAATCGAAACTGTGAAGGTTGTGCGATGGGGAAGCAACATAGACAACCGTTCCCGAAGAAATATATGAACACCACAAAGGGATTACTTGAATTGATTCACAGTGACGTTTGTGGTCCCATGGATGTACCTTCAGTGGGAGGTTCCAGGTATTTCGTTACGTTTATCGACGATTACTCCAGATATACGACCGTTTATATATATGATGAAGCATAAATCAGAAGTGTTGGCTAAATTTACCGAATTTGTAAATCTTGTCGAGAATCGAACGGAACTGAAAGTTAAACGACTGAACGTAGAGAACCAAACTATCCAACGTTTACGTTCTGATAATGGTGGTGAATATACGTCGACCGAATTCGCAAAGTTTTTGTACCGACCGTGCAATCTCGCGTGAACTGACTATACCGTATTCTCCTCAACAGAACGGAGTTGCCGAACGTATGAATCGAACTATTTTAGAAACTGCACGGTCGATGTTGCATCACGCTCAGAAACAGATTAAATTTTGGGCTGAGGCTATTTCGACTGCTTGCTACGTCCGAAATCGTAGTCCAACAGCATTTCTGAAGGAGACCACACCTTATGAAATATGGCACCGAAAGAAACCGGATGTGAGTAATTTGAAAGTTTTCGGATGTAAGTCCTACGTACACGTTCCAGATACCAAACGCAAAGGAAAGTTCGACAAGAAATCGATTTCATGTATATTTGTTGGTTACCCATCAAACGAAAATGGATTCAAGTTTTACGATCTACAAACCAGAAAAATGTTCCGAAGCCGAGACGTAACCTTTGTGGAAAAGGATTTCGATATCGAAAAGTTTGACGGTACTAATTCAAACTTTGAATTCTTTCCTGAATCGACCGAACCAGACGAACCTGAAGACAACCCGGAAAATCGCCCAAATGCTAGACCTGTACGCACAAGGAGACCGCATGAGAGACTAAACGTCTTGACTGGCGAATGGTGGAATCTGATAGATGCTGCATCGATCGCCATAGTTGACGAAGAGGAACCAACCACCATTGAGGAGGCATTGTCCAGCCCGAATGCTGAACTTTGGAAGGACGCTATCCAAAATGAGTACGATTCATTGATCGAAAACGAAACTTGGAAATTGGTTGAAATGCCACCTCACAAAAACCTAGTAGGAAGTAAGTGGGTTTTCAAACATAAGAGAGGAGCTGATGGCAAAATTTAAAGATGCAAAGCTCGTCTTGTAGCACAAGGATATTCGCAAAAATCCGGAATAGATTACAACGACGTATTCGCACCTGTCGCAAAATACAATTCAATTCGCTCCGTACTTGCGATTACAAACGAACTCGACTTAGAACTGCATCAAATGTACGTCAAGACAGAGTTCTTAAATGGAGATCTAGAGGAAGACATCTTCATGAAACAACCTGAAGGATTCGTCAACAGGGACAATCCCAATAGGGCATGCAAGTTGCAAAAAAGCATTTACGGTTTAAACAATCTGCCCGATGCTGGAACGAAAAGATGGACGAATTCCTTAAAGAATCAGGATTCACTAGAAACGACGCTGACCCTTGTATCTACAACAAACAAATCACAGAAGGAGACAAATCCTTTACCCTTATCGTTGCTGTATATGTCGATGATCTACTTATCGCCTTTAACAACATCCAGATTCTTCGAGAACAGAAACAGAAACTCGGGGAACGTTTCGAAATGGAGGACAAAGGTGAGGTACATTTCATCCTTGGCATGCAATTCAAGAGAGATCGTAATAATCGCAGATTGGACTATTGATCAAAATACATTTCTTTCATCTGTGCTTAATCGTTTTAATATGAATGAATGCAAACCAGTCGCCACACTTCTGGAACCAAGTATGAAGTTCGAAAAGTTGCCCAACGATGAGGAGATTGTAAAGTTAAAGGATTACCGATCAGCGATCGGATGTTTGACCTATGCATCAATCGGTACCCGTCCAGACATATCTGCAGCAGTGGGAGTTTTGAGCACAAGGATATTCGCAAAAATCCGGAATAGATTACAACGACGTATTCGCACCTGTCGCAAAATACAATTCAATTCGCTCCGTACTTGCGATTACAAACGAACTCGACTTAGAACTGCATCAAATGTACGTCAAGACAGAGTTCTTAAATGGAGATCTAGAGGAAGACATTGAGCCAACATATGTCAAAACCTGGCAAACAACATTGGATTGGCGTAAAGAGAGTTCTGCGTTATTTGAAAGGAGCACTTGATTATGGCTTGATCTACGAAGGATCTGAGTCAGGAGATATTTTGCTTCACGGTTTTGCAGATGCTGATTGGGCTGGAGATATTGATACACGAAAATCCACCTCTGGTTACGTATTCAAAGTCGGAAATTCTACAGTATCGTGGAAATCCAAGCGTCAATCGATCGTTGCACTCTCGACAACCGAAGCTGAATATGTAGCCTTATCTCAAGCAACGCAGGAGGTTATTTGGCTACGAACCTTATTCAAAGGTATGGATTTCGAGCAAACTGATCCAACAAAAATGTTTGAAGACAATCAAGGAGCTATTGAGTTGGCAAAAAACCCAACTCACCACTCTCGAACCAAACACATTGACATTAAGTTTCATCACGTGCGCGATGCTGTCGCAAAGAAAGTAATTGACTTGGAGTATTGCCCTACTGATGAGAGAGGGACTTAATGTTAAAAAGGTTTAATGACTTTAATGACTAACGGATTTGAAATTTATTTAGATTTTATTTTTTATACGTAAAACGTCAAGTGGGAGTGTTGAAAATATGACGTTTTACTTACTTATCTGTATGTCTTAACTTTTTCTGCTAATTGCTTTGTTTATTATTTTACAGCTGATGTCATTTCCATTAGGGGTTTTACATCGGCTGTCCTTTTAATTGTAACTAATTATTTTACTGTAGTGAAGCGTGTAATTTTTCCTTAGGCTTTTTTTATGAAGATAGTAAGTACTCTATGAGTGAAGTCACTCGGTGTGTCTGATTTTTAACAGTAAAGCCAAATGGATTCTCCCAGTAAAAAGAGCTAAGCAAGGATTTTTCACATTTATCCTCAGGATCCTGAGGATATCCTCACCTTTTTTTGTATCTTATCAAAATATGAACCTTAGGATCCTTAGGGTCCCAGGATTTTAAATTAATAAATAATAATGCTATACAAGTTCGCAGGCCACCGTGCGAGCACATGGGCCTCTATGAACCGCTCTTTGTTCGGTTTACAATTTTCTTAAGATAGAGTTTTTTTCTAGGGCTCCCCCTGACTTTGAATTTAAAGCTTGCATCCTTTAGTGACGTGTTCATTTCTTGGGCTTTCACTCTTTGATTGTCTTCCTTTCACTTTTCGTAAGATCTTCTGGCACACGGAAGGGCAATTTTTCTCCTTTAGTGATTGCTCTTAAAACTGTATTTTTGTCTTCTTCGTTTGCAAATCGAACTTTTATTGGTCGATAGCGTTTTTCATCTTCCTTTTCCTTTGAAAATTTTCCGATTCTTTGAGTTTATTCAATCTTTATATTCCTTAAGCTTAGTTTCTTAGGTAAGACTTTTTCATTTAGATATTCTTCGTCGTAGATTTTGGTTGACTCCTCTGAATCTTCAGTGGATTCGTCAACACCATGAAGAATTAGATTGCACGCCGTGGATTGAATCTGTCGTTCCTCCTGTTTTTCCCTTCGAAGTACGTTTT
Source organism: Clytia hemisphaerica (assembly GCF_902728285.1). Classification (NCBI taxonomy): domain Eukaryota; kingdom Metazoa; phylum Cnidaria; class Hydrozoa; order Leptothecata; family Clytiidae; genus Clytia; species Clytia hemisphaerica. The sequence goes on along the minus strand of NW_027104513.1, from coordinate 91,544 downwards.
CTATGTTTTTCTCGATTTGCCTCGACGCGACTGCTGCGTAGCTTTGTGATCTATTTTCTCCTTTCTTCTCAATGATGTCTTCCATCTTCTTTTCGATCGTTGCCATTCTGGTCTCAAAGCTATCCTTTATTTCGCTGATCATTGTATTAACGTCTTTGGACTTTAGTTGAGTGATTTCTACGTCCTGGGCTTTCATTATATTTTTGCAAGCTTTTATCTCCTTTCAGAATCCTGAAACTGTTGATGTTTCACATGAATTGACCCGTTCCAATAGATCAGGGGTGATCACGACACAGTTTTGACAGACAAAAGCTCTCGATTTGTATGTTAGACATAACTAGATTTGATAACCGGGGAGCTTTGAACAAATGTAGTGTACGATTCGATTGCACTTTTTACATTCAAGTGTGTCTTTGAATCTTCCTTCTTCACTTGTAACACATTCAGAGGGGCTGCAAAGGTCGTAAATTGATGCTGAATTCGGTTGTTTTCGTAGATTTTCCTAATTTTCTCCGCCATCTTTACATCTTTTAACAACACATCCGTTCAGTTTTTATTTGACGTCAGAATAGATTTTGCGAGAATATCCTGAGGATCCTCGTTTTTATTTCTTTTTTTATCAAAATATGAACCTTAGGATCCTTAGGGTCCTCAGGCTTTTGCGAGGATATCCTGAGGATCCTCACTTTTTTTATTCTTTTTTTCTCAAAATATGAACCTTAGAATCCTTAGGGTCCTCAGGATTTTGTGAGGATATCCTGAGGCAACGATGTAAAAATAATAGATAACCAACTTGCCTTGATTCTCAAAAAACATCCGTGTTATGGTTGTAAAAATATTAATGACATTTTGCATCGTAAAAAGTGCAATTAAATAAAAACTTGCTTCATTTGCAACCTTCTATTGGACAGAATCGATCACGTGATGTATATTTTTCCAAAATTTGGGTTAGAAAAAGTGTATTTTCCTATAGGCAGCCTCACAGAAGGAATTTTTTAATTAGATATTATTGTTCTATAAATATTCACCTGTTTATTTTGTATCAGGCAACCTTCATGCACTTTTCATTCGTGAGATATCGCACTTCAAATCACACATATATTTTTCAGATAACATCATTTTATGAGCGTTTATTCATCCAGTTGAAGATTAAGTGGTATCAGGCCGATCCGTAGTCAATTTGTCTAAAGATTGGTACTTTTATCTTTTGAAAAAAATTCCAAAATTTGCAGTAAATAACAATTCAAATTTTCTATCAATTCAGTGGATGTCAAAAAGTGTGTCAAAATCTAGCTAAAAGCATAACACGCACTGCACACAGAGCTATTTAAAGGAGTGCTCATTTCAATAGGAAAACAATGGTTGTTCTCTTGGGAGAAGTGCCTTCTAGAGGTAGTTGGTTATCTATTATATTTACATCGTTGCCTGAGGATCCTCGTTTTATTTCTTTTTTTATCAAAATATGAACCTTAGGATCCTTAGGGTCGTCAGGATTTTGCGAGGACATCCTGAGGATCCTCACTTTTTTTATTCTCAAAATATGAACCTTAGGATCCTTAAGGCCGATCTCCACTTGCGCGCGCTTTGATCGCACTTTTTCGAGTAAAGCTTCCACGCTATTGGTCAAAAGAAAAATGAAGCAACTCCATTGGCGCGATCTGACGTAACGGTTGAAAAAAGTTGAAATGTGTTCAACTTCTTTTTTGAGCGCGCGCTACATTTTTATGACGTAATCTTATTTCCAAGCAAAAATAATTGAAGCCAAAATATGCGATCGCAGCGCGCGCAAGTGGATACCGGTCTTTAGGGTCCTCAGGCTTTTGCAAGGATAATCTGAGGATCCTCACTTTTTTTCTTTTTTTCTCTCAAAATATCGTAAATCTTCCTAAGATGGAATAATGCGTACATTAGGAATTTTCATGTTAAAATCAAAAGGTTAAAATGTTGTAAAAGATTATTAGTAGGTAAACGTTACCAAAAGAAAGACCCTTTTCCTGATACAAAATGAGAGACTCAAATGTCAAAATTGTATGATAGGGTTATTGTATCATGATGAACATTATTTAAAAAGGCTAATTAAAAAAGATATAATTAGCCTTCATGCAATAAAACTTCAGTTCGTTAAATAAAGATAATTCAAATTACAAACGAAATTCATTAAATTGTAATCCATAAAAATACATTATTATTCAACAAAGTCCTAATTCAAAAAATACCCGTAAACTTCGCTAAAAAAGACGTGGAGTACTTGAAGTCAAGAAAGTTAATAATAATAAACTGTCTGTCAAAACCGAGGAAAAACTATGGCACACCAAACCTTAAAAAAGGATCGAGATAGTTTCAAAATTTCAAAAATCAAAAATAATGTTATCTATTTAAAACAAGTTAAGTTTTTGCCATTTTCTTTGTCAGGACATTCTATATCATCAGGGTGGAATCGCTTGAATAATTTTTGTTTATCACCGATAGTACCAAGCCCAACTTTACAAAGTCTAAATTAAATATTGTCTCTCGTAATCATTGATAAGGGAGTACGTTCCTTTTTGCAAATTCGTTTGACAGTCTTGTTGTGTTGGACAAGGAAGTCCATACTCATGTTATCACCATTTGGTACTAGTTGTTTTAGAGAAGAACCAGACGGCTTATCGACTGGAATTTCGGGTTCGTTTGTTAGTATAAAACCAATATTGTTTGAATATTCTACAATGTAACGAGCCATTTTAAAATCATTCTCGTTGACGATTGTATCAATCTTAGTTCCAGGAGTATTGATAGTTTTAAGCGACTCTCTGAGCATGCAAATAGTGGCACTTACTCTCAATACCATACCAATGGATTTTGACTATATACTGACCCGTGATTCGCCATAAGGGTTGTCTCTTCGAAAGGTTTGAACATCATCGTGTAGCTTCGTGTATAATTCTTTTGCAGCTTCAGATAATGTCATGTTAATTACTTCTTCACAGCAGATATTGTAAATATTCCTCAATATATCGGAGAGAATGATACTTGAGGCTCCGTCTGCTTTGACTGCGTTTTCTTTTTCTTTCAACATCACGAAAACTTCTTGGGGAACAGTGATTAGAAAACGCTGAAAGAATCCATCCTGAAGATTATTTCGTGCAAAGTTGATAGCGTAAAACGGCTGTTTATATGAGATGATACTGTGGCGTGGGTCTTTCAAAGTCATTGTTCCTGAAGATATGAAAAATATGAATGAATTTAGACAATTTTTTTTGCCTTAAGCAAAGGAGACGCTAGCAATAATCTCTAATCAAAAAAATCTAGATTTTTGTAGAAAAGTCAGCTGAGGAAGAAAAGTATCAAAAAATAAGAATTCATCTCCGCAGATTTCATTCAGATAGTCCTTATTATTTCATACTTAGCATACTTAGCATAACCTTTCTTCAAATATAAAGGGTTTAATAACTTACCATTAGTTTTCGTCTTCTTAGACCATGTCACGGCACTGCAAAGTGTTAAATATCGGCCCTTGTCACAATTACCATTCGATCCTTTATCGAGAGAATCTACAAGAGTACTGAACTCGTCATATACGCAAAGAAGTGTAAGATCATTATCCTGGAGTCCTTTCATGAGCCCATCAATGATTTCCCAAATCTTCTTTAAGATTTTAATTGATCCGTGAGTAGATACCATTTTGTACCGTCTGTCTTTCTTCGATACTCTTCAAATCTCATATGACCAAGAAAAATAACAAATTAACGTTAATTTATTTTTTCGCAATAGAATGACTTCTAAGATAAAATTGACGTCAAAAAACATATGTAAGTTTGTTATATACACGTGACCAATTTGTTATAACGTGACCAAAAGATATTCAAGCTTGGAGTGACAAATATTATATAATTATTACACGTGATTAAATAATAGCGAACCATGTGACCCAAAAATGTAAAGGAATGAAGAAACAATAAGTATAGATACAGTGAAAATCATATTTTTAACTTTAATGTAAGTTATAAACAAGCAACAACTTATCATAATATAGAAATAATAATGAACTTTGCTTCTGATTTTTAAGATCGGGAAAAGTAGCGCAACCCAATTGATACTCTCATCTTAAGTACAAATTTATGCTGTGCGAAAATATAATATTCATTAATCAAATTAGTCTCAAAAAATCCGTTACTCTCTTCAACTATTTTATAAAAAAACACTTTATGATTTTTTGAAGCACTTAATAAATATAATCAAATTACAGTATTAACAATCAATAAAATATTCGAAAACGTTAATGAGGTTCAATTTAACAAATGAAAATTATTTGTTGATTTGACGGTTCAGTAGTTTATAAAAAGTCGATTTTTGAAGACAGTCTCTTGTTATAAGAATCGTCAAGAAATTTGAAAAATAAAAGCCGTCGAGCGTATGTCGTTTTTCGAGTTATGAACTTAAAAGGATTTAAGCGATTAAACGATTGTCCGGCAACTTCCGTGTTCATATCACCAACAAATTCAAATCTCCAAGAACGGGTGGTATTTGCATTCAGGAGATGTCAAAACGCATTTTGGCATGGTATGTTTCTCAGCATGAAATACATCTACCATATGTAAAAGTTTCATGTAATTTGAAGCGATTTCATTACCTTCCGAACTTAGTCGTTTGAAAAACGGGTGTAAATCACAAGCACATCATACACAATTCCTTTGATTTGGTCCGTAGATGGAATTTCTCCAAAAACATCTAGAAGCCACAGAAAGACGGAACTCAAAATCTCGGCCGTGTACATTTCAAAGTGAGACAAGCGTATTCCACACGATCGGAAAATGTAAAACATACCTGCAGTACGGGTGTAGAAACGATCCACATTCTCATCTACTTTACAACCCATGCCAGAAGTGACTGTAGGAGGAATTTTCTTACTAAAGCTTCTCGTAATTGGTCTCAAGTCCAATCGTTCTTTTGTAGAATTTGACTTTCCATCAGAATGAAACTTGCAAAGTTTTGACGCATTCACATGCTGATTTCCCCGAACAGGATATCTAATGCAGGCATCATATGTGTTAACATTTCCTATTGATCCAATGATTCTACTCTTTTCAACAGAACAAATGGATCATAACGGTTTTTCGTTGCCGTCTATAGCAACAAAACGATTTCTACATCCTTGCTCATTACATTTATGATCTAGCCATTTGTTGTCTATATTTTCTCGGACCTTTCGGTAAACTTGATCACATATTAATTCAATATCAATATCAGAATTGTAATATGATGTAATATTTTGAAAATGAACCAAGCCTCCTCAAGTTGACGTTTATTAAGAGATGTTTTCCATATGTTGTTGTATATCTCAGTAGCGCTTTCGAAAGATACAACTCCTATGCACATTTGCAAATCAATATTGTTCATGAGCGTTTTTATAAAGCATGCCCAGATTTAGAAAATTTGTAATCTAAGGCATTTATAGAATCGAAGTGTCTCGTTTTGTTTTTCTTATGTTCATTAAATCCATAATAAAAGGAATTTCCACACTTTCCACAGTTACCATGATAGCTTCTAGTTTGTAATCCATTTTCGGTATAAACATTAATGTGTGCAAATTTTCTTCCTTCGATCTTTATTAGTTTATCACAGCAAAATAGTGTAGTCGGCAACAAAACTCTGTGCAAGGAATTATGTTTGCACGAATCCATATTTGTAAAGCGATGCATATGTTCTGCCATGCTCCCAATGTCGTTGATGTGAAATGAGTTATTCAATTGTTTTTCATCTTGGTAAATGTCAACTATTTTGCTTTCCGTCGAATACTGTCAATCTCCGTTGAATTCTTCGGTAAGCTCAGCAACCAAACCTTTGATGATTTCAAGTCTCTTCGGAGTCCTATACGGGACGCTTTTGAAGATGTTACAAATTATGATAAAAAGATTTAGATTGATCCTCATTTTTATAATATATTTTTATAATGAAAAAAATGATTCTACATTAAGAATATCGTTAGAAAGTTTTGTTACATTAGCACGACTTCCAAAAATTGAGTTTCGGAATAATTGACTTCAAAAACTTTTTTTAGGATCCTGAGGATATCCTTGGGAAAGCATGAGGACCCTAAGATTCACTTTCTTTAATGAAAAATAATTGATGTAAAATAAATTTTTGAGAATCCTGAGGATATCCTCGCAATATCCTGAGGACCCTAAGGATCCTAAGGTTCATATTTTGAGAAGGAGAGATAAAAAAGGAAATTAAAATATTGATTTTTTATCAAGCCGTATCCAAGGCAAAAGAGAGGATCCTGAGGATATCCTCTAAAAGCCTGAGGACCCTAAGGATCCTAAGGATATAAGTGAAAAATCCGTGCCTGAGTGAGTAAAAATTGAACATTGAGAAGGGTTAAATGTATATAGTATTTGTCAGTGATTTTATCCCTCGTTTACTGATTCGCGTACGTCCTAAGTACGCCCTTAAGGCCGGTCTCCAATTACGCACGCTGCGATCGCACGGTTTGCTTCCAATAGACGATATCAGCTTTCGATAAATGCAATGCATTCTGGTTTCTAGGGACTCTCAAAGGAATTATAATTGATCTATTATAATTCCTTTGAGAGTCCCTAGAAACCAGAATGCATTACATTTATCGAAAGCCGATATCGTCTATTTGGGGAAAACGAATTATAGCACGCACCTAAAAAGAAAAATTTAATGCATTTTTACTCTTTTAACCGTTACTCAGATGAAATTGCTTCTTTTTTCTTTTGACCAATATCGTGGAAGCTTTGCTCGAAAAAGTGCGAACGCGGCGCACCCAAGTAGAGACCAGCCTTCACTCTATATTCGTTTATCTTTGGGAAAACAGCTTTGAAAGTTACAGGTTACAGCATCTTTCCCATTGTACTATTGGCTTTTGAACATTTATAGAGGAGCGCCTGATACGTTAGCCTTGGCAGGATACACGGGGACGAGGTTGAGTTATTTTTTTCGAAAGCATTCCAGGTAATGTTCGTACATCCGCCCCCGTTGGGGGACGTTCCAGAGGGAGCTAAAACAGTTCCTTTGTCCGGTGGGTCAAATATGCTTGTCCGGGGAGTCAATGTTATATCCGTCTCTAGAAGATGAGATGTGGCATTAATCGAAAAGGCGTTAGATTAGTCCGGGAGCCAAATCCTATATCTCCTTAAATAAGCACTTTTGCTTAACCCAAGATTCTACAGGATAAACTATACATTTTTGGAATCCTCAACTATCCTAGTTTAAGAAATGGTCGGTCCCCAAAGCTACCTCCTGGTCAATTTTTCATACTGGGCCCGAGTTTATAGGGGGTACTTTTTACCCTTTGTAAGGATTTGTTAAGGAAAATGCCATTCCAGGGATGATATAATTTGCTGTATCTAGTCAATCAGTTGACCAATTGCTTTGAAACTGTGCAAAAAGTTTCAAGGTAGGCTGATGATTATTTTCGGCAAAACATTTTTATGAAAAATTATTTTTATAGGTTTGCCTGGGGAAAAAAAGGGAAAATTTGGGTATTTTAACTAAATTTTGACCCTTTTTAAGTCTGGGACCTACCCAAACAACTTTTAATGAGACACAAACTAGGTGTTATGATAGACTTTGATGCAATACATCAGAAAAATTTCAAACAAACAGTATTTAGTATTATTTCAGGGCTGCAGGGGGTAAAATTGCCCACTGGGTTTTTTCCTTATTTGAGCAATTTTCACCACTAATCTTGGTTAAAACGTCATCAAAAATAGTTTAAACTTGATTTTCGTGTAATATATCCTGAAAGATTACAATGCTGACTTAAAACTAACAAAACCAGGGTGCAAATTGACAAACCAGGGGGTAAAAATGCTCATTTTAGGGCGATTTTTATCGTTTTTGGACCTATTTCACCCATAAAGCGGTTTTATATGGTGTACCAATTTTATTTCTGACCACTCATTTTGTAGTAGGAGCAATGTTAAAGTTATTTGTGGTTTTCATTGTCTGTAATCAGGGTCACTGTGGGCAAATCAGGGGGTAAATACACCACTTCTTGGTAGTTGTTGCCTGAATTTGGATGTTTTTATTGTATGGTAGCCTCAAATTTATGAAATTTTGAGATGGAAACCAGTTATATACCATTCAGTCATTTCTTAGTACTTTTGTTGACAACCTACACAAAATAATGACGGATTTAACTTAAGTTATGGCCAAATTATAACATTATTTTGACGTAATTTTGTCAGTTTTTGCTTTGAAATTTCACTATATTGCTATTCAGAGCTTCCAAAAATGGTCCCTGTACTGGTTTATAAGTAGAATAGTTATTTGGATCCTAATAATTTGTAAAATATTGTTAACTTGGGTAGAAATAAAAGTGATGTGTCATTGTTAAGACCTGTTTTGATGAAAAATTTCTAATCGTTTTGTGAAAACAAAACTAACGGTCCTCTGCATACTCATAATGTACTATACATACTCATAATTTGACTGATCATTTTTGCCGTTTTACTGACCTTTTATTAGTAGCTAGTCTCAAGATAATAATTCTACAAGTAGCTGGGACCATTTTGGGAAGCTCTGAATAGCAATATAGTGGAATCTCAAAGCAAGAACTGACAAACTTACGTCAAAAAAATGTTATAATTTGGCCATAACTTAAGTTTTAAACCCGTCATTATTTTGTGTAGTTGTCAACAAAAGTACTAAGAAATGACTGAAGGGTATATAACTGGTTTCCATCTCAAAATTTCATAAATTTGAGGCTACCATACAATAAAAACATCCAAATTCAGGCAACAACTACCAAGAAGTGGTGTATTTACCCCCTGATTTGCCCACAGTGACCCTGATTACAGACAATGAAAACCACAAATAACTTTAACATTGCTCCTACTACAAAATGAGTGGTCAGAAATAAAACTGGTACACCATAAAACCGCATTATGGGTGAAATAGGTCCAAAAACGATAAAAATCGCCTAAAATGGGCATTTTTACCCCCTGGTTTGTCCATTTGCACCCTGGTTTTGTTAGTTTTAAGTCAGCATTGTAATCTTTCAGGATATATTACACGAAAATCAAGTTAAAACTATTTTTGATGACGTTTTAACCAAGATTAGTGGTGAAAATTGCTCAAATAAGGTAAAAACCCATAAAAATGGGCAATTTTACCCCCTGCAGCCCTGAAATAATACTAAATACTGTTTGTTTGAAATTTTTCTGATGTATTGCATCAAAGTCTATCATAGCACCTAGTTTGTGTCTCATTAAAAGTTGTTTGGTTAGGTCCCAGACATAAAAAGGGTCAAAATTTAGTTAAAATACCCAAATTTTCCCTTTTTTTCCCTAGGCAAACCTATAAAAATAATTTTTCACAAAAATATTTTGCCGAAAATAATCATCAGCCTACCTTGAAACTTTTTGCAAAGTTTCAAAGCAATTGGTTAACTGATTGACCAGATAAGCAAATTATATCATCCCTGGAATGGCATTATCCTTAACAAATCCTTACAAAGGATAAAAAGTACCCCCTAAACTCGGGCCCAGTATGAAAAATTGACCAGGAGTTAGCTTTGGGGACCGACCATTTCCAAAACTAGGATAGTTGAGGATTCCAAAAATGTATAGTTTATCCTGTAGAATCTTGGGTTAAGCAAAATGCCATTTTTTCGGTTTGGCTCCCGGACTAGATAGGCGAGAGGTGAAAAAGTTTTAGGGAACGTCAAAAAACTAAAATCAAACGGTTTTACATATGCATTGACTTGACATGATTTGAAATGATGATGAAAAAAGGAGTACATGTCTTTTTTTATAAGCATAACGCTTATAAGCATATGAAGGCTCAGATTTGCAGAATTCCTAAGCTTAACATGAGCATATATGTCAGCCTAAAATATTTTTCAAGTGGTCATTTTTATCTGTTTAAAAAGGTCTAGTAGAGGTCAAGTAAAAAAGAAGACATTCGACAGCTAGCTGACATTTCACTGCTCCCAAAATCTGAACAAATTTTTACAAAATTTCTGAAATTTCATTAAAAACTTGGCTCGGGGTGAATCATAAGCATGATTCTTAAGCATATAATAAGCATAAACTATGCCTGGATGCTTTGAGAACTTAAACATACACGAGCCTGACCAAGGGGCATACACTTGCTTATAAAAAACAAACATGTAATCATTTTTGAACAATATTTTTTAAAGAGTAATTATTTTAAAAATCACACCGATCATGGATAAAGTACAATAGTAATCGTGTATACTTTTTTCAGAAAAAACCTCTACGACTCAAATAATAAATGTAACAAAATCTATGTCCTAGAAAATGTTAAGTACGTTAAGTAAAGGGAAGAAATTTAGGCTAATGGGCCCATTCTTCAATTTTGGTACAATTTGGCGGAAATTATTTTTGTGACTTAATGAAATTTCTAAATCTTGGAAGGATAAATTTAGGCGAGCCCTAAAAATAAGAACAGTCTGAAGCTCAGAGTGTAAGTTAGTAAAAATATACTTTAAGCCTAATACTAACATATCTCATCCATGCCCTAAAAAGAACATCAGTTTGTAGCTAAAAAATGAGAACAACCAAACCCCAATGAAAGTTTTTATGGAAAAAAGACTTCTAATTTTAGCCAATGTATGTGGTATGGTAATGGTGCTATGGTAATACACATTTCTGATTAATAAGAAAAACATGAAATATATTGGCATCAGATTTCAACAATCGATACCACCACACTGAATCTTTAGAAATGAAAAAGTAGTGGTTTAAAATTATTTGACCATAAAAAAAGTTCTAATGCTTTTGGAATGGAAGTCTGCAGCTCGATCCTAAAAATCTAGGGCAAGAGATGTAAATGAAAAATTCTTAATTAACTCCTTGGAAATGGAAAACTTATCAGATCATTTGCGGGATACAACAAAAGCTTGTCTGTAATTAAGCTCATGTAAAGTTAAAGTGCTTTGAAAAACAATAAACAAAACCAGCCATCAAGTGAACTACCAAAATATTTGCAAGTTTTGCATGTTGAAAGTTGAGAATTTCTTATTATACAAGCCATTTACAAGTAAAAATAACTAGAATAAAAAAATGTTCACTGTTTACTATCCACGATTTGATCTTGTTCTGATTTATCACTTTTCTTTTTTCCATGTAAGGACTTCCGCATTGAGGGCTCAGATTTTTCCGATATATTTTCTTTCTTTCTCTTCAACATTCTAATCCAACAGTTCAAAAATGATTTTGCTCTCAGTGATACCCACTTTCTCAAAATTATATATTTCAGTAACTTTTTTGTTTTCTCACAATTGAGAGTCTTAGTTAATGATACCCATCCTAAATCAACCAATTCACTCTTGTTCAATTTCTCTAATATCACTTCTCTCAAATCTTCACCCTTGTAATTGAAAATTAAATTCCTATTGAGAACAGTTTTTGCCACGTTCTCAATTCTCCGTATGAAGATAAAAAAATCATCATTAATTAAAAATAATCCACCACGGTTCACTCTCTCGGTCCATGGCTTGGAAAACTCTAGAAATGATTTTGCACTTTCGTTTGGGTTAGCACGCCAGGATTCGATTGTTTCCATAACAACTTTACTAACGTCAGTATCCTGTTTATTTTTATATCTTTTTGAAAGTGGAAACGGTATGAATCCAGCAACATAGCGCAGGGTTGTTTGCTCTTCGGAGGACAACTTTATATCAATGCCATGCAAACTTTTCGTTAAAAGTTTATCATTTCTCCAAGTTAAAGAAATCTGGAAAAAAAAATTCAAAACGCTGTTCAACAAGAACTGTGATGTCTCCTCATTTGAAACATGACCACTGGTTGTTGCTAATTTAGACATAACACTTTTCAAAATATCATCCCTACAGCAACGGTGAAGAGTTGTACTGATGCTTTCTCTGGCAGCAGCTTTGTTAGTTCTAAGCTGGATCAGATCTGTACACATTTTTAATAACGTAGATGCCAGATTTTTAAACTCTTGACTTTCTTTTTGTGTGACAATATTGACAGCAAGTTTTACGGCTTTGTTGCCAAGAGTCTCTCTGTTCTCTCTTTGAATTAGGAAAACTCTATTGGTTGTAACCATCTCAAAGCTCCTGGTCAGCATTTTCACCCCTTCCCTGTCGTACTCTTCAATTTGTTCTTTCTTTAATTTAAGGATTTGTTTTGTTCTCCTCCATGTACTTTCTTCATGTGTCTAGCTAAATTGTTTTTTCGATTACTTTGGTAATCACATTTCTCACATTCAAAAATTGTTTCCTTTTTAGGTTTGGACTGTCCGACATTCGGGATTGGCGGCGTTATAGACGGTTTTGGTTCTCGTTGCCTGATATTTGCGGAACGACCGTTTTGAGGGCGCGAAGCGCCCGAATAAGGAGTGTAGCATCCTTTCTCTAGATCTGCGCGTGGCGTAAAAAATCTGTATATGCACGAATTTTCTGAAAATGAGCAGGATGGATGGCGAAATATCGACTTTGCTTCGTAATGGATGGGATCAGAATTAGTTTAGCATTATTCGAAGTATTTGTTTCATAAATTACTCATTTTAATTGAATATAATCTATATTTTGAGTATTACAATGTAAGATTTTTTATAAAAATGTCAAGTTTTGTACAAATAATAGTAGTAGTGCCAAAAATTTTGCTTTGCTTTCTCTTTTGCTTTTTTCCCGCTTCTTCCAGACGTCTGGGCCCAGTCTTTTTTTCCGAGTTTCATTTTTCAAAACAACAAAGATGGCCAGAAGACCAACGAATCTCTTCAATTTTTTATGTATATGCATTAACTTTTGGACTGTTTATTGAAAGGTAAATCGAGGTTATTTTCAATTTTTATGCCTTTATAGTTTCAACTACCTTTGAATTGTTACATTATATAGTATTCTTTCTTATTGTTGACTTTTTGTAAATTGAATTTCATCTCAAAACAAAAAGTTTTTATCTCGGCCATGTGTTTCAAACTATACTTATTTTCATCTCTTCTGTCTTCGGGTGGACGGTGGAAGAAGCTTGATAGTTGATTTTTAACTACCGACCGACCGGGCGGCTGAGAATCAGCGGTGTTTTAGTGGGTGAACGTGCACACAACATAACACATATCAACCAAAAGACAAAAGAAGTAGCATAAAACCAAAATATACATAGCATTATGACTACATGAACAGATTGTAATTGATGGAGGATAATGTAAAATAGTCCTGCTGAACAAAAATTGTGCCAGTTCGCAATAATACTTGTTATTTCACGCAAAAGGAAAAGCTTTCAGAAGATGACTGACTGGAAAGCAGAATTAAAATGATAATTAATGGTGAATGGTTGCTATTTTCGTCATGGAAAATTTCTTTAATATTTGTGCGATAATGGAATCATTTTGATTTGGTTTGATTGATTCCATCGCTTGCTGACTCTCGAGAGATTGTGTTTAATTCATTGGAGCTTGACCGACCGATTACAATAAAGACTAATTTTTATTTGTACGATAAAGTGATAACAAAAGCATGATGGCTTTAGCCCAAAAGACAACTTAAATGATAAGAGTACCTATATGTGACTTTTGATGCTGACTCGAATATATTTTCCTACAAGATCTTTCACCATAAAGTCTTTTTAATGATGTACCAGCGAATCAACTTATATTTTCATAAACAATTGACATGAGATGGTAGATACCATTTGTTATATTGTTACCGCCTAATAAATAGTATGATAGCATTACTTTTTTAATATACTTACATTATAGAAATTTTTGGATTTTATTCTGCAAGGCCAGGTCTTTAAAAAATGGGTTTGGAATGATTTTATAAATGAAACATTGGGAAGATTGCACTGATCATATTTTTGCCGAACACACAATCTTGCAAAAATAGTCTCACAAAAAGACAAAATTTCATCTCGCAAAGAATCCACTACATAGTCTTGATAATTATTTCTAGCCTGCTGATTCCTTTTCAGAAAATTGAAACTAAATTTAAAGTGAATGATATCTCATAAAGAGATATTTTGAGAGATTGTATAAAGGTTCTAATGGCTGTAAAGCTCAAGATCATCTTTCAAAATCCACACTATTTTCTTTTAAATTTTGAAGGGAAATATATAATATATTTTTTGAATTGTTGATAAATTTGTCTTTGTAAAAGTTTTGTAAAGCGCTCAGTATTTGTTTCAAAAACTCACAAAAAGATGGGATAAAGAATAAAGTTTTTCAATTTATTCAGATAAACTACCAGCACCCTAAATATACCTGTTACTGGTCATAAAGTCATTGCACAAGAAACATGTGTGTTATTTTTCTTTGAAGAAGAATTCTTTGAAACATGAAGACCATGAAAAGGCGAATATACTTCAACGTCAATTCTGCAGTGTTTTCACAAGAGAGCCTCCTGGGGAGCTACCGGACTTCGAGAAAAGAACTGAGTCCGTAATCGATGAAATCCATATAACAAAAGAAATGATCCAGATCGAAATAAAACATCTAAATCAAAATAAATCATTTGGTCCTGATGGAATACATCCTAAGATGCTACTGTCGTTATCTGAATACGTCTCTGAACCTCTTGCAGTAATAATGAACACATCAGTAAAGGAAGGGTCTCTACCAAAGGATTGGAAAGAAGCTCACGTAATACCCATATATAAGAACAAAGGTGCTCAAAATCTTGCAGTAAATTATCGACCTGTAAGCTTGACATCAATAGTATGCAAACTGATGGAGTCAATAGTGAGAAAGCATATTATGGAGCATCTTCTTGATCAACATCTTTTATCGAACAAGCAATATGGTTTTATCAAAAATCGATCCACCGTTACGCAACTGTTGTATTACTTGGATACGTGCTGTGAAAGTACATCGGAGGGAAAAGTGATTGATAGTATCTATTTTGATTTTGCAAAGGCCTTTGACACTGTACCTCATCGTCGTTTATGCCAGAAACTATTAGCATACGGAATAGATGGTCCGATAATGTCTTGGGTAAAATCATTTTTAAATGGACGAACCCAATCAGTGAAAGTAAATAAATCATTTTCGACAACGGATCACGTGGTTAGTGGTATCCCACAGGGTAGTGTCCTTGGACCGTTATTGTTCGTTCTTTACATCAACGATCTTCCTGAAAGAGTGATATCATCATTTATACTCCTTTTTGCTGATGACACCAAAATCTTCCAAGAGGTCAACACTATCGAAGACTCTATTTCCATCCAACAGGATATAGACGCGCTAGTTAAGTGGTCGAAAGAATGGTTATTAAATTTCCATCCCGACAAATGTCACGTACTAACTATTGGCAAATTCTCTGACATCAAACATGCCTATCCATATTGTTTGGATGGAAATCAGCTTGAACATGTTTTTGAAGAGAAAGATCTTGGGATTGTGATCGACTCAGAACTTACATTCGAGGAGCATATTGCAAAGCAGGTAAAGAAGGCAAATTCAATACTAGGAGTGATTAACAGGAGCTTTGAACATCTGAATCCATCCATCTTCCTAGTACTATATACTTCGTTTGTCCGTCCGCACTTGGAGTATGCTCAGTCGGTATGGTCACCTAAACTTCGAAAATATGTTAATTTGATCGAGGGTGTACAAAGACGCGCCACAAAACTCGTGCCTATCTGCAAAGATATGTCCTATGAAAAACGCTCGCGCATACTTGACCTCCCCACGCTTGAATTCAGGAGACTCTTTTGTGATATGGTCCAAGTATACAAACATCTCCACTACTACGATAAAAATACTCTTCCAAGTAAATTATCGACTCGAACACGTCCGAACAGGAGACACAAAGATGAGCTGATACCAAATTTTGGTAAAGATGGATTCCGAGGCGCACAAACCAACTCGTTCTTTTACAGGAGTATACCAAACTGGAATAGATTACCAAGATACGTTGTAGAGGCAAAGACTGTCAAAATCTTTAAAGAAAGACTCAACGAAGCTTGGAAAAAACATCCGAAAAGATTCGAGACAAGACAATTGTAATCAAGATCTGGTTCTCAGAGGCCCTCGTGTGCCTTGAACTTGTATACATTATTATTATTATTATTATTATTATTATTATTATTATTATTTTTTGTCACTTATGCTCTTTTTTTTAAGCACCAGTAAATTGTTTTTAACGTTTGGCTGTTCTTTTTTCTTTGCACTTTAAGCCTGAAATGGTTCCTATTATATTCCCATTATCCTGTGTCTTTTGTTAATTTGATCCATAAGCTGCTCAAAACCCAGCCTATTTTTCGAGACTCGCATTGTTCTTATGAAATTCTTACAAAATGAAAGTATGACTTATCAAAAAATAATTTGTTCGTGTCGAAATTTCTTCGCTTTGCGAAAACGGAACGGTCGTTCCGCAACCCCTTTTATGTAGATCTCTTCTGTTACTCCGGAAACTTCATGTTGTGGTGTACTTTCACAACGCTCAACCTCCATTTCGACATCTGAATCAGAGACTGTATCATCATTGTTCGGATCAATCAAATTGGACACATCGATAAAATCTTTAGCAAACCAACTCATTGCGACATGTCGTAAGTATCTATTGTACTTTGTTGGATTTTTTAGATAGTGGTTATGCTGTGAGTTTTTTTCGAATAGAGACATGAACCATTCGCGGGAAAAGCAACATATACTACTCATTACAATAGTCACTATTCAACAGACAGTACTACATCTTTGTAATGGATATAAAGGTGCTTCGCGTTTTTCAGTTTAGTCGAAACTACCATAGTGAGCACCTGGATCATGACAGTAGCATACACCAAAACCATCTAGTTCGACATTGTAAAATTTCTCAGTATAAAGGATCAATTCGTTAAAGAATTCTTCCGGTACGGCCCGTCCAAGAGAATCGCAATAGACTACATAATTTATCTGTTCCTGTTTTCCATAGTGCAAGCGTCCAATGACTGGCAGGATTCTCAATGCTTCCTAAATGTATCGAACCATCAGGACTACGCCGTACGCCAAGTGCAAAGCCAATTACTTCATGCTCTGGTTTGAACGCACGAGAAACATCATCAAAACTTTGATCTGCATGTTATACTGTAAAATAACAGCTGTCTTGTTGAGAATTCAGTTTTTGGAAAACCCAGTCGATATGATTACAGGACGCAGAGGTATGAAAGTACGTTTGGCGACATGTTATGGAACTCAGGTTTAGGCTGTTCTGCGGGATGGTGAAGTAACATTGAACGAAAACTTCCGACATCTGCTGTGCTAGGATAGTTAGTTACAGATTTTGGTTTCAGCATACTTTGATTAAACCAGGCTATTTCTTTGCTATCTTCTTCCTTCCGCGCTTGAGAGTGTGAAGTCGAACCAGGGTCGAAGCGACTGCATAATCAAAATTGCTGATATTTGTTTCGACATAAAATGTTTCATGTGCATATATTCCCCTTAGGATTTCGTGCTGAATTCGGAACAATTTCTCCAAGGGAGGAAGGAATGGCATAGAGGTTGGGTCCACGAGCTCTGGGACCACTTCATAATGTTCAATGTTTCACTTTTTGGATATTAGGTATTTTACACTCAAATATTTTCTTCCGAGTATAATGTTTTATAACATTTTCAGTGAGGTCCTTTGTATTTCCAATCGCAATACCATTCTAAAAAGCAAATTGTTTTATAATGAAACTAAACCTATTTTTAGGCTACCTAAGTTGAGAACTACCCTCTTGATAAAATGATGGGAGATTCTTTTACTGAAGTTTGAGACTTTCTCACTGCTCTTCTATATTTGTGATATTGCTCTCGTTCATTGTCCTTTCGCTAGAGCTTTCGGAAAACTAATTGTCCGTTGAATAGGTTTTCTGTTGCAATAGCCGTTTGTTATGTGTACAAAAAGTGATTTATAATGAATTATAACCGTTGAAATATTTCCTTTGAAATAATTGCTTAAGATATATATTTTTGAATAATTGTAACATGTACTAATCGCTCAAATTTTTTGATTTGTTTTTGAATAATTGTTCTTCTTTTGTTCTTTTTTGCAAATAAGATTTTTATCATTTCTATCATTTCTGCTCAATAATTGGTAATCTATTGAGATTCTACTCAATAGGAAATATCTGGCCAATGTTTTCTTTTGTGCTGATCTAAAATTTTTACTTGATTAAATATTTTCTTTGAGATATAAATTTTAGATTTTTTGACGATTTGGTTTTGCCTTATTATAAAAATTATTATTAAATTATTAAAATCGCACCCTTACAGTGCAGCAAACAATCTGCAGAAAATTCTCAATTTCACCCTTCCAGAGCAAAAAGAAATCACATTTTTCGGCTAGAAATCTTGGGTTTTCCGAGCCTTCAAACAGCCCAGTGTAAACTTTTCAAAACAGTCCGATTTTGTTTTAAAGAACCACGGTTTCATGTCAATGCGCTTCTTTTGATAATAATTCGACACGTGTGGCGCGAAAAAATACTTTAAATTTGGACGTGTCCTTATTTGCCCGAGCCGAGTACTTTGTACTAGCTGACACGTTTCGTAATACACCTTGGCGCACTTTGTAATAAAAACTGACACGTTTTGTGATAAAAATCAACTTTGTAATTAATACGAAAATCTGAGGCCCGGGACAGACTGCTTTTCAGGGTCTCTTTCTTCGGCTCTGAAGATATCTGACAGGTTCTCAAATGTAGTAATTTTCAAATTTGACAGGGTCGGCAATTATTTATTTTGGACAGTCTCCGGGGTTGTAATTAGATTTTATTTTCAATTTCTCGTCTACTTTTTTGCCACTTTTCAGGGTGATAATTTTTTTTCGTTTTTCATGCTGATCAGGGTCAACTTTTCAAACTCTAGCGGCACGTCCGTGTCGGCTGTCAAGGTCAGTGCCCCCCCCCCGGCTGATACACTTGTAATAGTATGTAAATTTAAATGTCAAAAAATAGCTTCGTAAAAACCCTGTAGATTGCTTAATATTGATCATATAATTAAAAAAAGCGAAAATTGAAGATTTTGATATAAAGTTTCCCTTTACATACAAAATACACGTAGTAATAATTTCTAAATACTTATTAAAATTATGAACAATAAATGATCACTGCCTTATTATATTCATGGTTATAGGGGTGGAAATAAAAAAATTTAATGTTTCCAGAAACCGGCCGGGTGAAAAAATATTTCTAACCCCGCCGCCGCAGACTTTTGTTAGTATTTGATACATTAGTATTCAGTGCTTACTTCGTTTGTACAAAAGTTATCTTTAAAGTTCTATTTCAATCTGTTTTAATAATCTTAAGTTGACAAAAATAGCAAAAAAAAATTCGGCCGGCCACATGAGAGCTTTTTTCCTTCACCCGCATTTCGGAAACACTACATTTTATTTTTATTTTTCCCTGGCTGAAAAAATATCATTCGACTTTTTTTAACCAATCAATTTCATATCATACAGTAATCGAATGTTTTTATTGCTTATGAAAAAAATAGAATTCGAATTTTTTAAATTCTATAGTAAAAAGACTGTCCCTTTTTCGAACGTCTACTTAGGCATGTCAGATAGAGTTAAGCCTACATTATTTCATAACTTAAACCCCTGCTTTTATTGCTTTTACAGCTTTTACGGTTTTAAAATCTAGAAAAAAATTCAAGTTTTGTTTTGGATGGAAAATTTCCTTTACTATAAAGTGTGTCAGGTGTTACTACTGTCAGCTTTTCGTATTCCAATGTATGCTGATTTTTATTACAAAGTGTGGTAGTTTAATTACTACAAAGGGTGGTAGTTTAATTACTACAAAGGGTGTCAGTTATGTATTACAGAGTGTGGCATCATCGAAAATTGACATAAAAATTGCGTTAGTACAAATGTCATCTCTGTTTAGAGCTGTTTGTTTAAATCTTGTAATTTTGGAGGGCCTGTCAGAGATTAGGATTCCCAGATTTTAATCGAACTATTTATCACAATTAATTGAAAAAAAACGCAAAAAAGAAACACTCACCTCAAAAAGCATTTTGAACAGGCTTGCTTGACTTGACTTTGTGTGTGTGTGTCAATAAAAAAAACAAAAACCGAGAAAAATTTTCATTAAAATTTTTCAGAGCGTCTTCTTCCAGAGCAAGAAAAAAATTATTACAAGACACGTGTGGAGAAATTTCCAGGGTGTTATTTCAAACAATGGATTTTATCCGGGCGGGATTCTTTAAATTATTCAATCGGGCGGATGATGCCAAAAAAACACTTGGCGGAATAAGGCTGCGCCGGCGAAAAAGAAATCGCGCGGGATGCGGGACAACAAATTCCCGTGAGCAATCTCGTTATTTATCAGCATGTAGCGAAGCTGCGTAGTTCATTTGTTTTGAAATTTTGCTGCATTGATTGGTCCGTCATTTGAGGGCTATGCATGTTAGCCTCCACTGATGCAAGTTACCCGACCTCACGGTAATTGCCGAGTAGAAAACATGATTTTATAAATTTTGGCGAAAAAAAAAATAAAAAATAAAAAAATGTCCTTTTGTTTTGCAGTAATTTATGATACAATCATAAACATGTACATGATGAACATATTCATATTTACTAGTTATATCATAGATTGAATTTTTCATTGTGTGTCACAATTTTTTGTATTTTTGCTTCACAGAGTATTATGTACAACCTCACAACTGTTAAAGAAAAAAGAATTGAAGGTTAAAAACTACATTCAAATAAAATTAAATTACAAAGCAAAGCAAAGCAAAGTAAAACACTGCCAAGATAAGATTTCATTAGATTTTGTGGTAAGGGGCCGCTTGGGTACAGGGGCATACATGGGTACTCAATTTTCGACATTTTAGTGCGTACGTACTATATGGAAGGTCCCTAATGTGGCTGCTCTAGCCAATGCTAGCTAATCTGTTAGATTATGTTCTCGATTTTACAAGCAATTTGAAAATACTTTGGTACCTTAAGAGAATTAATTCTAGTGAGGAGAAAAAATCTCTAAAAATTTTATTTTGGCGAGTAATAATGTAATTGCTCTTATTTTGTCGAGAACAAAAAACAACAAGCAGTTGGTTACAGTGGGTAAATCTTGTTGGAAAATTATGCGAATAGGCCTTTTATTATAAATCACAACGTCATGTTTCAAATAATTAAAAGTCCAGCGTACTGACTCCAGCATGAAAAAATGGTAGGGAAAATATTTAATACTCACTTATGCATCAGTGTAGTATTGTTTTAATGCTGGAGTTTTCAATATGAAATAATAGTGATTAGGAAAATGTCTTTCCAGACAGACCAAGTCATTGCCTTGGCAGATATCCTGCCTGTGAAATTTTCAAAGTTCTACGGAAATCCCTTGCCTTTCAATTTTTTATTTTGAACACTTGGAAATTCCACAGAAATTGTTAAAATATAGTTTAAAAGGTTTCCACTAAACTTAAATGTTGATTTTGTCTCCAGGGCAGGCAGAATTGTTTATAAAATTCCTCAAAGAAAATAAACTTTTACTTATATTCAATGTTTTTTTCCTGTGGAATTCTGTTTCCAAATCCAACCAACAAAAGATCAAATCTGCATTCAGAAGCCATGTCGATATGAAAATACTAAACTAACTGTCTAAAAATATATTAACCTTCTACTTCCAACACTAGACCAGAAAGCAAGCAAGAGTGCATATCATGATGAATTAAAAATAAAAATTGAGAACAAACTTTGTACATTAAAGTGAACATTGCACTTTGGAAAAGTTCGTCGTTCCCTTCCCTGTCTGTCCTTCTGTCTGACTCGTTCGTTTGAACTCGAGGCTGATCTTATTACGGCAGCCAAGAGGTTTTTAAACAAACGGCCAGGGCTGGTCTATTGGCCGTTCGAATAGGCTTTTAGACCGCACGGACCCAAACGGTACCAACCGGATCTAACTGAAAGAGGCAAAGGTACGACCGCACGAAGACCGGTTTTAATTATGATGTACTCTAAATTGCTTGGGAGGTCACAAATATGTTTTTCGAAAATCGGGCTCCGCCACAATTTAGGTATTGATATTTCACATCAGTGTGCAAAATTTCATGAAAAAATATAAAGTACAGCTCAAGAAATTCAAGAAATACCGTTTTTCCGGCGAAAATCGGTTGTTCCGGCGATTTTTAGAAAGTTCAGGCTTCAAAAATCAGTTTTATTGACAATTGAACCATGCTTGATCGTGAACATTGCTATTAATAATGTTTTTGTGTGAAAAAACAACGAAATATAAGGAAAAAGTCCAATGAAAATCTGCAAAAACGGCGATTTCCGGCATATTTCCGTTATTTTCGGCTTGAAATGATTTTTTTTCGAAAATCAGGCTCCGTCACATTTAGGGCATTACCATTTTGCATCATTGTGCCAAAAATCAGAAAAACTAATGAGCCAATCTCTAGAAAAGCTGGTAACAGACGGACGGACGGACGGACGGACGGACGATCGAACGAACGAACGAACGGAGAAAGGTTAATTTATAGCACCTCCAGGTAGGTCCAATAAAAGAGGGCCCAGAACAGAACCTTGAAGAACACATGTTAAGATTTTACGTGCGTTTGAACTTGCACCTAAATATGAAACATATTGAATTCTATTAGAAAGATATGTAAACAATTGTGTCCTTCTTATACTTTTGTTTCTTAATTAGTAAAAGAATGTGGAATATCTAAACGATAAGAATAAAGAAAAAGCTATATACAGGTTAAACAATATGGTGAAGCCATAGTCCTACATCTCCCCCCAGATCGTTACGTAACAACGTGAGGAGCGATCTAAAGTCCGAAAATAATACTGCTCGATGGAGGTTCAACTGTCCATTCGAGATAGTGTTCATGGTCATTTTCCTCACATAATAAAAGAGGGATTGTGACCTCATCAAAGTAGCAACGAGTTTCCCTCGATACAATGTCTTTCAAATAAAGTTTCTGTCAACATCCAAGAACTCTGTTCAAAACATAGCACCAACGAAGTATAAACAGTCTCTATAAACAGTCTCTAAAAGTCTCTTTAAACAGTCTCTATAATGTTCATATGAAGTGAACCTTTAGTAGTGTTCATGGGTTCTGTTCAGTATATCCTCCTGTTGATGGATCGTAAAAGAGACGTGGTTTACGAATACGAGTTGATTGACGGGCTGGAGGAACCGAAGTCATTTGCATGTTCAATTCAGGCAGAGTCGTCTCCAGATGAGGTGATTCGTTGATGCTGTCTGGAATGGTGGAAGTTGGTGTTGAATCGTCGCTGCGGACTTCCTCTGTAACAACATTTCGAGTTTCGACAGCAGGTGCGACGGGTGCAGATGATGCTGAATGGTTGAATACCAGGTTGGGTGTCGGGATTGTTGGTTGTCGAGGACAAGCAACTGGTTGACGTGCGTGATGATTGATTGCTGGTGGTGAGGATTCTCTGATCTTTCGAAGAAAGCGTCTGTTCCTTAGTGTCAATCTTTCAGTTCCGGCAATCTTGATGATATACTGATCGTTTGGCTTAACCTCCATTACCACACCAATACGATCCCATTTGCGGGGAGTTGAACCATTCTGGTTTTGAACAAATACTCTGTCCTTGACTTGGAGAGGGTGAAGTGGATGCGAGTGTTCATTGAGTGAGATGAGCGTCTTGTCGTATTGCTGGCGCATCGTTTACTCTTTTGAGCTCCATAGGTCTCTCCACTGGGCTTGGAATTGTGGATTCTCGAAGCTAACAAGATTCTTTTCGATGTAAGGTAGGGTGTCACGGAGTGGACGTCCAAAGAGAACTTGAGCTGGTGAAAGTTTGCTGGTTGGATCTGGAGTGTTCCTTTGAGTGAGCAAGGCACGTACCATCCGATCAGTGTTCAGGCTACCATCAGGACCGATATTTTCCATTAGAAGACGTTTCGTTGACTTGACTGCTAGTTCTGCTCTCCCATTGGATGATGGTAGGTATGCAGATGATATTCTGTGACGGACTCCCCAGCGCTGCAGGAAATCTTCTGTTTGCTTTGCGGTAAACTCTGGGCCTCCGTCACTGGTCAATTCAATGGGTACACCAAAGGTTGCGAAGAGCGTTCTGAGAGCGTTGCAGAGACCCTTGGATCCAGAGTTGCCGTCAGTTGCTTTCATACGACTTTGCTCTGTCCAACCTGATAGTCGATCGGCTGCTACGAAGTAGTACCATCCACAGAAGAGGAAGTAATCACATGCGATACCTTCAAACGGCGTAGTGGGGATCCATGGTTCTATGGGAGGTGGTCGGGGTTGAGATGGAGCTATCTTGTTGCATGGGCCACATCTCTCCCTCGTCTCGTTGATATCATTGGTGATCCCTGGCCAGAAGATTGCAGATTTGGCTCTTTCGTTCATACCAGTAATACCTTGATGGGCTGCGTGAAGGGAATTCAAGACTTCTTGACGCAAGGATGGAGGGATGACAATACGGTTATCTTTCATGATGACACCATCCAGGGTCCAGAGATTGGAGCGGGTGTTCCAGTATGGTTGAAGGTGCAAGTCAAGGTCAGTCTTCTTGCTTGGGAATCCTGATTCAATGGTCTGCATGAGAGTGGACATCTCAATGTCTGAAGCAGTCTCCTTCTTTACGACGTCCCAGGTGATTGCTCGAATGTTGGCAACTTCTGAAATGTAGAGGGCTGCAAGTTCAGTGTCGATGTCGTCCTCGTCATCAAGCAAGTCATCGTCATCGTGATGTTGCGTTTGCGAAGTGATTAGATTTTCCTGGTAGATGTTTAATGATGAATCTCCAGGGAAGAGTGCGCTGCTTAAGTTTGAAGAGTCTTGTGTTGGAAATCTCGTCGAGGGTGCGATCACCAAGAACTTTGGTCAATGGTTCATGGTCGGTAACAACGATTAAACGATCACAACCAAGTGTGAAGAATTTGGTTTGTTTCAGGGAGTAAGCTATTGCTAATGCTTCTCCTTCCACGGGGGCATAACGTGTTTCGGCGGGTTTGAGAAATCGTGACCCGGCAAGTGTGATCTTCCAACCATCTTCGCAGCAGTCCGGTGTGATGGAGGTACAGTTGCAGTGCTTTTGGCATAGATAGAAACCGATTCCTATCTTGGACCAATCAGGACGAAGACAAGTGAGTTTCTCCATATCAAAGATTTCCACTCCTCTCTTGATAGCGTCGATGATGAGATTCTTTGAAGATTGAAAGGCGGATTCAAGTTCATCAGACCAAGCAAACTTTGATTTGGGACTTAGAAGGTGCTTGAACGGAGCCATGATCTCTATCAGTTGGGCATAATGACCGACTTGGTTGACCAGCCCAAACCACGATCTAACATCACTCAGTTTGGTGGGAGTAGGGAAGTCGCGAATGGCCCTGAGGAACTTCTCAAGCGGTCTGATTTCTCTTTCTGTTACATGAAAACCGGCGAATTGGACTTCTCGGCCTGCAAATTGGAACTTGGATTCATTCAGGACGATACCGTTCTTGCCAAGAAGGTCGAGAAAGTCAATGACACGCCACCAATGATCAGAGAGTTCATTGTCCCACATGGCTGTATCATCAACACACTTTGTTTTTCCGTGGAACATCTTTGATGATCTCGTCAAATCGTCTTGCATATCCATCGCCGCTTGCTAGGAATCCTTGAGGTGCCGTACGATATCTGAATCTTCCCCAGGGGGTGAGGAATGTTGTGAGGTGGCGGTCATCAGGGTGGATCGGGACGGAATGATAACCATTCCACGCGTCAGTAACCGTCTTCCATGTCATCGGTGGGATGGATTTGGCTTGCTGGAAGGGTGGTTGGACATGGTGGGTTTCACGAAGGCAGTGCTTGTTGAGTGGAGAGAGGTCAACCGTTCTTCTGGGTTTACCGTCTGGCTTCCTAACGATGACCATGCGGTGGCACCATTCTGAAGTTTCACCCATCGGCACTTCTTCCAACACACCAAGGGCGACATCATCTCTAATTTGTTGTTCAACTTCAGCTTGCCAATGCAGCGGCACTGGGATGGGTTTATGGATTGCTGTTGGGGTTGCATTTGGATTGACATGCAACCTGATTTCAGGACCAGACATCCCTGGGAGTTGCTGATGTGGGCATTTGTTAAATGTGGATGCAGCATAACGATTGATCAGCCACTCTCTCATCTTGCTGTTGTTTTCTGGAGTAGCCTCGAAGGGTAGTTTGTCAGGACGACCCGGTGGTAGAGTGCGTGTTGGGCAACCACATGGACTCTTTGTGTGTTCGATGATTGATATGTCAGCGGATCCAATCTTTGGGAAGCCTTCTGGGATGATACCAAGTTTGACGCAGGCGTGTCGAGATAGGTAGAAGCTTCCTGCATCAGGGCTGATGTATGCCATGACAGGGGCGGTGTACGAGTTACCCTTGCTGTCTTGACCGGTGAGGCGTATGAAGATTGCGCCGGTGATGTTGATCTCCTCCCTGCTTGCTGTAGAGAGTGTTCGTTTTACAGGGAAGAGGTCGTGATCTGTAAAGCCACTCCTGTAGAATTCCTGTTGACTCCACAAACATGATTGGGCTCCAGTGTCTGTAACTACTGTTATGTGTGTTGGAGTTATCTTTGGGCATGTAACTCCAAATTTGTTGTAGTCGTCCTTGTTAACGGTAAGCTGAAGCCTAAGGGTAGGATGTGTCATGGAGGAGGCTTGTTTCCATCCATCAGTTGTAAAGATGTGGTGGTCGAGTGATATTGTTCCGTCTTGAGGCTTGTCGTTAGAGGTAACCGACAGGGAGGCACTTGCGATTGTGATGACACCGGTTTCGTTGGTCGATCCCTTCTTACGATCTGAAGATGTTGCTGTTGATCCTTGTTGATTTTTACGGGTATTGGCTTGTTTCCAGCATGGTAAGCAAAGAGAAACTTCAATCATTTTACGTTGGCGTTTGTTCCAAGTAAATCTATCAATTTCGGTGTTACAGTTCTTACACTTTCTCTTGCTTGATTTATTACTTGTTGGCTTGTTGCATTTGTTTATTGAGGGCATCACGAGCCATCTCTTTTGATTCAATAAATGTCACAGTGTCTTTCACTGATTTAGTATCTAGATCGGACCATCCAAGAACATCCTTTCTAATATCATCGTCAGAAAGTCCAGAAATCAAAACATCTTTAACTATTTCGTCCGTGAAATCAACTTGTGCATCACATTCAGCACTGGAACAGTTCATTAGATATGCACAAGTTGCTGCCTTTCCATTGATTCTGGCATAAAATGAGCGGACATTTTCACCATGGTCCTGCTTGATTGAAAGTAAATCAGATCTGCGGACGCTGATGGCAACAGGGGTGACAGCGAGGCGCTTGATGGCTGCAAGCAGTTCGTTTTCAGTTCCACGGGTTGCATCTGGATTGCTGCGCAGAATGTTATCACCGAGGTCTCCATCACAACATTGGAAGAGTTGCTGTACAGTCTCTCCAACAGTCAGTCTTGTACCTCTTTTAAACATATTCCATCTCGCAAGGAAGGCATTCCAGTTCTCCTCGGTGGATCCTTGAGTGACAGTAGGGCGATCAATTTTCGGGGCCTTCTGTCTTGTGTCTGCTGGGGCAGCTGCATTACCAGTATTGACATGGGTGTTGTTGTGGATCGTCAGAAGTGCGGCAGCAACAACAGCATCTACATCGTCTGTGACGAAGGTACAGTCAGGATACGGGCATCCAATAGTTGGCATGACTTTGTAAGATATTCCACATAAACAATTGTGTCCTTCTTATACTTTTGTTTCTTATTTAGTAAAAGAATGTGGAATATCTAAACGATAAGAATAAAGAAAAAGCTATATACAGGTTAAACAATATGGTGAAGCCATAGTCCTACAATATGATTGAAACCAATTATTAGGAATACCTCTGATACCATAGAGTTCTAATTTCTTGAGTAGGATTTTGTGGTCAACTGTGTCAAAAGCTTTTTTCAGATCAATGAAAACACCACAGGAGAAATTGCTAGCATCTAGTGACCTACGAATCTCTTCAGTAAGAGAGATTAGAGCAATATTTGTAGAATGATTTTTTCTAAAGCCAAATTGTCTTTCTGAAAGAATACCATGAAAATCTAGGAAAGACATTAATCTTGAGAAAACAAGTTTTTCAAATATTTTAATTAATAAATTTTTTTTTTAATAGTTTTTCAAAAAATATAACTATTTTTTCAATTATTTCGATAATAGTGAAATTGGACGGTAGTTATCAACATCCTGATTAGAACCCTTATTGGTCAGCCTAAGCTGAGCATTCAAATAGGTAAAATTTTCCAGAAGACGGCAAAAAAAAAATCCGATTTTCTGATCCCACTTTGATTTCTAAACTTTCTTCCGATCGGGTTAACTTTTTGGGTACTTTTAGCGTGCGTTGTTTTTACAGATCATAATGTAGTTTCAAGATGGCGGCTCAAGCGATAGTCAGATGTGATAAGTCAGTGTTGTACCAAAGTATTTCCAGTGTAAATCTGTTGCAAGCTTCAATTTCTGTCATTTATTTTTTTAACTCGGCAAATCAAACACATGATTTTCATCAAGGGGATTCTTTTTCTACATCCTTTGAAGGTTTTAAAGGCGTTTGCTCAAGTTTTTGTTTATGTTGAATTTTCTGATATTTATTGCTGCTTTTTATTAGTTTTTGCAATAAAAACATATTTTTCTTGTTTGCCTCTAGGGGGGGATTGATGGTGTTATAATGTTATTGGGATTTGATAAAGTTGACAAAAGTACAGCTACTATATAAATTTGATATAAAGACTGGATGCAATCGTGCTTTTTTGGACTTGGACGTGTTTGTGATAAAGGCGAATTGCAAAAAACTGTTTGGTTCCCGTCATTTCTACTTTAAAAAGTGGGAGTCGTTCGGCCGGTCAGTCGAAAATATTTTTCTGTTAAGAAGCAGCTATACATCTTGTTGAAAGGGAATTCGTGTGGACTGATCCAAATTTTAAAATTGAGAAACCATGGATAAACTGGTGTTTTCGGTTTACTCTCCATTAGCATGCGGCTCTCTACTTCGATTTGAAAACTTTTAAACACAGAGCGTGCAGAGGTCGACAGTGGAAATCCAGCAAGGCAGCGGAAAAGCTTTCCGACTCTCCAGCTCTACCTAGCTAGCTGACCGTAAATCAGATGACGGGAACCAAATGATGACATCACATCTCCTATTATTGGACTTGCAAAATTATGACAAATGGTCTTTGGAATTTGATCATTTATATTAATATTAATATATACAGTTCTTTTTGAAATTGATCAAACTATTTTTCACGCAGTTCCGGACGCAGATTGTGTTTTTCTAACCTTTTCTAACCTTGGCGCACATTTTGACTGAATGATGGAATGGAATGAATGGCGATAACAGTTTATAAATATCTCTTATCAGACTTGCCGAAAGCGGGCTGCCGTCAAGTTACACAACATGCACACTCTCGTCACAACTTGCACAGCCATAACAAACAGATCAATCTGGTCTTCATTTAACATTGTTTTAAAGTTTAAAAAACACTGCCAGTGCTTGGCACAGAAGAGAGGACTCCCAGTTGAAATTAATTGCTACACCGCTGCCCTGTTGAATTTATTTATATGGTCGTGTGTTTATTCCGCCAAGGCGGTAAATCAATCGCCCAAATTCATAGACCAATCAAAAGCGAGTTTAAAGCAAAACGGGGGAAAAATGAGCTTCCCCGCATAGTTATGAATTTTAAGTTTTGCTTTTGATTATCATTTGTGACCAGCAAAGTCTTCAAGATGGTTGTGTGCATGTTGTGTAACTTGATGGTTACTGATGGTTACCCAGACTGGAGGGGCCATCCATATAGTACGTACACAGTGAAGGGGGGAGAGGGGGTTCAGCAAAAGCGTACATCTATTGTTTAAACAAAGTCATTTCTATTGTTCTCTGGGGGTGTCAAATATTTGGAAAATCTTTGCGTACGTACTATATGGACAATGCTAAAGAGAAGTATACTTTGAGCTTCTCGTGGGGGGGGGGGGGGGGTTGGAGGAGCTCTCAGGCTTGTTTTACATAATTTTAAATCAAGTTATCAAATGTTTCACATTTTGTACATTATTCAACATATTTAGTCTACTCTGTTTCAGTTCATCTCTTACATCTGTTAACCCACTTATTAAAGCTATCTAGCTAAGCTCTATTGGCTGACCTTCCAGCCTCGGCTGGTTTATTTTTGAAAACTGGGATTACTTTAATAGTTTTAAGGGAGTTTGGAAAAATTCCAGTTTAAAAAGAGAGATTGATTGGACGTGGTAGATTGATTGGAGGGTGCTGGATTAGTAGACGATGAAGATTTATTCCCTTTTTCTTTATCGATACGACCTGACTCGTCACAGGCATCGTATTGACCCCAAATTAGGGGGTCGTACGGGTTTGACGGTGTGGCGGTATTGACTCTTTTTTTCTGTCAGTGTTTCGGTGTTTGAAGAAAAAAGTGACGGTATTTCGGTGTCAAACATGCCATGCGGTGACAAAATAAGGATTTTTACCAAGTTTTGCTGTCGGTGTCGACGGTAATCCAAGAAATATGCGTCGGTATTTCGGTGTATGTGACTCGTACGCCTCCCTCAAATTAGGCAATCCTGGTCGATCAGTTTAGTGTGTGGTTCGTCCGTCCCTTGGGGTTTGTCTAATCGTCGTACGAGTTGTTGTGACGTGTTATAAGTTTACGTATCGTAGCTGTGACTGTTAGTTGAGAGTATCTGTTGACGTGTACGTGTATGCTCAGCCATAGTGTTTTTAGTAAGTTTATATTTCTTCTTTTATTGTTATATCATTGACTTGTCTTTATAATCTAACTTATGTTTTTTTATACATTTTGATTTGTACTGTATTTATATTTCGTTAGCTGAATAAATGAGTTATTTTATTCATTTTTAGCCATCTTCTACCGTGAAGATGCGTTCAAGAAAACCTTTGGTTTTTTGTTATTTGTTAATTTATATGTCGTTCACTACCTATTTTGACCGGGACGGCAGCTATAGTCACAAAATCCCAGGGGCTCACTCAAGGTAAACGACTTACCAAACGTGTGTGGTACTTATGGGTATGTTTTGACCAGTGCTGCATGCCCTGAGTATCAGAGTTTGAGTTTTCAAAGAATATATCAACCTCTGAAGACCAATAATAGAAATTTTATCGTGCATGTGTCAATCTAATCACTGTAGAAAGAATCAAAGATGAGGAGCTATATTACCATATTAATGGACAGAATGCCACGTATCGATGATATGTATTATATCGGATTTGTACTTGCGTATAAATGAGTATTTTATTAGAGAGATAATAATCACATATTCTATAATATATCATTTATAATATTACCTATATTAACAATATAATTATATATTATGTATGTTTGGTATGTATATATATAATATGAAAAAATAAAATGTTTTTTCTTGTCAGACCTACAAACAACATAGAGTGGCCGAATTATTTTCTCTTAGAGAGACGATGTTACAATGAAAGGGTAATTAGTCCTATCTGGGTCCCTCTGTCTTTATCCTGGCTTTGGACAGGCTGACTGTCATTTAAGACAGTCAGGCGACATTACCCCAGCGGCCTGTACAAAATGACAACAAACTCCAGGTAGACTGATAATATGAAAAAATAAAATGTTTTCTCCTGTCAGACCTACAAACAACAAAGAGTGGCCGAATTCTTTTCTCCCTTAGAGAGACGATGTTACAATGAAAGGGTAATTATATATAATTATATATATCATAGTATAAATGATGTTCTATATGTTCTAATGTTTTTTCTACGTGTTCTAATGATCCGCGTGCTCTACATGTTCTACATGTTCTACTTGTTCTAATGTTCTGTGCGTTTACATTTTCTAACGTTCTGTATGTTCTACATGTTCTAACGTTCTGCGTGTTATAATGTTCTACGTGTTCTACATGTTCTATCAATTGTAAAAGGGGTTACGCACGATACGAAAATCTCGTGTTCGCAAGCGAAAGTTTTTTTGGGTGCATGTCACTAGTCCGACACTTTCTAGTCCGACAGTAAAGTAGTCCGAATCTTCAAAATAAATTTAGAATTTAGAAGTCTTTTTTTTCGATGTCACTTTTGTCCGAAAACGAAAGATTTTACAGTGTCAAATGTTGAATAAGGGTTTTTTTATTGAGATAATATTAACAAAAGTTCATTTTGGCATTTTCACATAATTAGAAATAAAGGACCAATCAAATTTGCTTAGAAATAATTTATAGCAAAAAGAATGCACCGCCTTTAAGAGTCCCTTTTTGCATGTTCAGAATTATGAAGCTTCCCAAAATTTAAGAAAAGATGGGTTTAGGGGCCAAACCTCAAAGTCGGAACTTTGGATTTTTATAAGCACGTGGTTGCTTATAAAAGATGTGCCTCCTTTTCGGCGATTCATATTTCGTTTTACATGTTTTTTTGACTCGTTGTCGGACAAAATTGTTGTCGGAATACTGACGCATTCGTCAAATCCAACGTCGGACATTTTTGCTGTCGGACTAGAAAGTGTCGGACTACTGACGACCTCCCAGAAAGTTAGCCATTTTATGATAAAATTTTAAAAAGTTGTACCCAGCCGTTTGCGTCGCGATACTTGCATGGTGAACAAACCTTTTTTTGGTAATTTTCATGATCGTCACGAGAGCAAGGAAAATTTCTATCAATGCATTTTAAACATGTACAAACTCTGGTGAACCAAAAGAAAGTTGATATTCTATTTTCAAAACAAACTAACATAATAAGGATTTTTTGGTATAAAAAATGTCTTATGATACTTTTCGCAAAGTCACGGAATTTTGTTCCGACTTTTTCTCTTTTCTCGTTTTCTTAAGTTAGGGGGTAATGTATATCTACAAAAATTGATCTTGTTCATCAAAAATTGAGAATATTTTACAATAAGAAAACCAAAGGAAAATTTATATTTTCAAAATAGATGAAATATTTTGCATATACTTTTCATATATAGAATATTGGAAAAAAGGTTTAATATATAAAATATTGGAGAAAAGGTAAAATATATAAAATATTGAAAAAAAGGTGAAAAATTATAGCATCCAAAAGTTATATATACTTGGAATGCATGTCAAAAAGTAAAAAACTTTCAAAACAGGGAAACAATTTCATAATTTCAAACATACACTTTTTTAAATATAAGAACAATTTTAAAAGAACAAGGAGGCTCAAAATTGCCAAAAAATGAGAACAATTTAAGAACAATGCTGAGCCTGAAACTACTCAATTTCAAGCAACTTAGGGGTCAGAGTAATAAAAATTGGGTATAATGCCTAAAATACCTCACTTACATCCTATTAATAAGAATATGATAGAGGCTCAAAGTGCAAAAAATAAAATAAATTGAGAACAGTTGAGGCTCAGAAAGATTTTACTGGTTCTTATATAAACAAAAGTGTAAAATGTAAAAGAAGAAAAAAAATCTCATATATACCGGGAAACATTTTCATAATCTGAAAGAACGTCGAAAGGAAAAATTCCCCTAACTGTAGCAGAAGGCTTTTTCAAACTTTCAAAAGCATGCTGCAAAAGTAAAAAATGTCACATAATTGGCAATCATAATTTCCAAAAATATCTACAAAAGTCTTCATGCCAGGATATTGCTTGAAAGAATTTTCAATTGAGGCGAAAATAAAAAAATGTAGCGTTCCTGGAAACCAACCGGGTGAATAAAATTAATTTCCTGATCATTATAAAAAAAATCAAGTTGGAGCATTTTCAAGCTATAAAAGTAGTTTGGTTAAATATTCCCACTTGTAGATCAAGAATTGTTTGTTAGTTAGTAGTTGATACATTAGTATATTCAGGGCTTACTTCATACTGTTTGTACATAAAAGTTATTGTTAAAGTTCTATTTCAATGATCTTATATATTACTAAGTCATCAAAAAAATCAAATAAAAATTTTTTTCTGGCCGGCCGCATCAAAGCTTTTTGCCTTCACCCGCATTCCGGAAACACTACATTTTTTTTATTTTTGCCTGACAGCAAAACTTTTCTACATTTTTTAAATGCATGTGGAAGAAAATCTCAAGTTAACGAGAAACATTTTCCACATTTCATACGCACGTGAAAGAAAATTTCCAAATTCACAACCAAAAGTTTTCCACGTTTTAAACACACGTGGAAGAAAATGTCCAAATTCACAGCAAAAATGTCCACGTTTTAAACGCACGTGCAAGAAAATGTCCAAATTCACAACCAAAAGTTTTCCACGTTGCATTTTTCTGTTTTTAAAACACCAAGGGAAATTAAATTAAATCATCAATCAGTAAATTTTGGTCCGGGTTTAAATTTTTACATCAAAGCTAACCAGTTCATATCCAACCACAACCATTTCTTTGGGTGCCGCATCATCTACCATCTGTGCATCATAAAAAAGTGAGTTCAAACTTTTTTGATGTTGCAAGTATTTAATTTTTCAAATATAGCATGGTCAGATTTATCCACAAATATTCAGTCACCTGCCTTGTTAGAATTTGTGTAAATATACGGGGGCAAAATTGAAGTTAGTTTGTTGTGAATGGTTTTCAAGAGATTGCATCAATCTCTCGTGCCAAACCAAACATCAAATCCAGGAAGGAATAATAAGAAAACTTCATCATCAACCATTTCTTGTAACAATCACACAAAAATCATGATCCAATTCAACTCATTAAAGCATAAAAATCAAAGAAAAATAGCGAAAGAACAGTAGCAACCAATACACCGTTTATATTTGCCGCCATCTTTGTTTTGACTGTTAGAAAGCAGTATGGTCCGATCAACGATACGCTTCCGAACCAGGCGACGTTTCCTGATCGAGAAGGATACTTATATTTTCCCGTGACGTTTCTCGAAGAAATGACGTCTTCATCGTCGTATAAAAAACACCCTACTCTTTTTCACGCCGGAGCTTGATTTGGAAAAAATCCATTACGTAATGCTTTCAACAGACAGTCGGGTGTAACTGACAATTCTCCATGTTTGGACTTAAGACAGTTGCACACGACGACGAAAGTCTGAATGGAAACGAGGCTAAAAAAGCTGAAAAATCGATTTTATCACCCCGCATATCAGCTTTTTTCCCGCGCTTTTGCCAAAAGAATCGCACTCGCTCGCTGCGCTCGCTCGTAGGTAATAATAGAGAAATGGAAGTGCAAAATATTCAAAAAACCACCTACTTATATTATTAAGCGATTCAAGATCGGATCTTCTTGATTCGAGAGACCCTCTGTGATGGCGAGGGCAAACGCGTTGCTTTTACCAGGTCCTGGCTCGCATAAAATTGTGCCAAAAATGCCTGGTAGTTCTTCGTAGGCTTTCCTTCCATATAAAACTCGATGACTCTTGGATCCTTCCAAAATCCCCATCCTTGTTTGGGTCCAAGAAGAGCTCGCATAAAATTGTGCCAAAGATGCCTGGCAGTTCTTCGTAGGCTTTCCTTCCATGTAAAACTCGATCACCATCCTTGTCTTGGGTCCAAGAAGAGCGTTGGTGGTAATCAAGCTTGCCAAAAAGACGAATTCCATCTTGGCGTTTCTCGAGCCGGAGATGGCATGAATCCAATCCCAGACATCTATGGGCACTTCACCCAGTGGAATTTCTCAGCTCTTGCTTCTGAAACAACTTTATTTAAAAGGTCATTACTTGGCGAGTTAAATTGAAATTTGTACATTTTTATCAATTAATATCTGAAAAAATGGAAAAATTTAATTTCCATCTTTCAATTGTTGAAGTAAAGAAAACAAAAAAATTTGAAACACAGATTACTTTAAGGAAAAAATTCTCATGGAATTCATTCAATTTTGTACATTTCCTGCATTTCAAAGGTTAAGTCCTCTGAAAGTTAAAATTTACAAGGCAAAAATATTCTATATTTAGGATCATAGTTGCCCTTTTTTCAATCATAAAATAAAAACTATTATTCTGTTGAATTTGTGAAATTAAATTCAGCAAAGATTTATTCCAGTGAAAATTTCTTCCGCAAGGTAAATAATCATTAATTTGAACAAAAATCTTACTTAGACTTACTAAAAACTCGTAATTTAAAAGGGTAAGAAGAAAGGAGTGAGTTATAAACTGTTTTTACGTTAAAAAAATGGAAAAAATTAAAACTATACAAATTAAATGTAAGGTTAATTTTAGCAAATATGAAATTAGTTTTAAATTTTGGGCCTGAAAATATCACACACTGAAATATTATGTAATATAAATATAAAAAGGCAATAGAAATGAAGTGAAACAAACAGAAGAGAGGTCACCAAGTATTTTCAAAGAGTTGTCCCGAGAAAGTTATCCAAGCTGGAAAAAGCACGGGTGGGTGCTACAGTAAAGATTCCAAAATGAATTTTCTGAAAACAGAAGTGTTCCTAAAAGAAATTTGAGTAGGTTTTCCGAAACCTACTCTTGATTCTATAATGAACGTTCAGGGAATAGATAAACTGCTGGGAGAATCAAACTGAAATTAATAAATTTACAGGCCAATAAGTACAGAACAGGTGAAAAAATTCAAACTTAAAAACATCCTATTTCTTAGCTAAATGAATTTTAAGTTGATTTATCAAAATACAATACTATAAGATCTTGCTAAAATACATTGATTCACTCTGAAAAGTTTTTAAGCCTGGATATGAATTTCTTGTTCAGATTTCACCAGTAACAACCTGGTCTAGTCCTACCGGAATAAAAATGGTAAAAGTACCCCCTAATGTCACAATACAAGTATAAGATTATTACACCAATTGTATTTTCAAGATTTAAGTTGATTTAACATGAACCAAAGTAAGATTGGGCTTTTCCTAATGAAAGATCTATCCTAATGTCGAGGAGGAAGGTTAAAGTGACTGATACTGGTTTAAGAAAGCAAAATATTTTCACCAATATTCAAGATTAGTAGGGGGAATTTTGTTCGATTTTTTGAAATCGCTCGATTGTTTTGTTAGAAGCACTTGTTATACATTTTTGGAAAGCTAAGGGGTAGGGGAATCGAAATTACGATGTTTCCAATTTTTTTTCGGACACTTTGGTGTGATTTTCGGACAAATATGACGTTCTCAGGCAAAAATCATAGGGTCAAAAATTAATAAAAATTTTAGCTTGAGAAAACCGAGACCTGTTTTATATTTTTGGAAAGCTCCCAAAAAATTTAGATTAGAGATATATTGCAAGTATAGGTGATTTCTGTACCTAACTCGAGATATTAACCCTTGAAAACCGTGTTTTTCAGCCAGAAACAGCTGTTTTGTCCAGTTTTTGCGCTTTTTGAAGCTCAATCTCTTTCTCTGTTTTGCCAATATTACCGCCGAACGTAGCAAATTTTTTTAAAAAACAACTTCACTTTCAGGAGACATATTAATGTTTTCTGCTGTTTTCCGAAGATTATAAACACCTTGCTGAATTCTGTCATCAGGATAACAAATTTCGTTTTTGTAATCAGTCAACTGAAAAAACAATGGGTCATGTGATAATGATCCAATCCAA
This sequence comes from Clytia hemisphaerica, assembly GCF_902728285.1. Lineage (NCBI taxonomy): Eukaryota > Metazoa > Cnidaria > Hydrozoa > Leptothecata > Clytiidae > Clytia > Clytia hemisphaerica. The sequence continues at coordinate 54,215 of NW_027104513.1, read as the reverse complement.
TAGTAAACATTCATCATTTGTTCATTTGCAAAAAACACGCGAGTTAAAACTCCTAGACCAGGGTGTCGGACGCGAACAATAACAAAATCATCTGTTATATCAGGTTCAGGATGAACAAGTGTTTTCGTCCTTTCAACCAACATTAAGATTTCCTCTTTAGGAGCAACAACTTCACGATGTTCATTATATTTGCTCTCTTGGTATTTCAGCTTGACGGTTTACACGGTGGTTTAGTTCTCCTGTTATTCTAGTTTGATCATGTTCATGGTGGGTCTGCTCTCCTGTGATTTCAGTTTGAGAAAGCCTGTCATGTTGAATGGGGGCTGGCTCACTTTGTATTCCAATTTGACGATGTCCACGGTGTCCATGTTCTATCGCAATTTAAGCTTGACGGTTTCCATGGTGATTCTGTTTTCCTGATATATAAGTTTGACCATGTCCATAAAGTGTTCGTTCGATCAAGTTTTCAGCTTGACGGTTTCCACGGTGGTTCTGTTCTCCTGGTATTTCAGTTGGACCATGACGACGCGAAGTTTGCTCTCTTTGTATTTCACTGTGACTGTTTCCTTGGATGTTCGGTTCAACTGACATTTCAGTTTAATTCTGCTTATGCTGTGTTTGATTTTCACCCAGAGATTCATTGAAAACAGGTGAATAAGCACGCCTTACAGTATTGGTTAACGAGCTAGGAGTTGAAGTAAAAAATTACCCTCTAAATTTTGACAAATCAGAGTCTGAATCCTCACTGCTACTGTCACTGACACCTCCATAATATTATGACTAAAGTGACTCAAAACACGTTGTTGGTTTGATTTCGATTTTGTCTTGGATGCTTCGTCTAATTAATATAATTACCAACTGTAAAAGGAACTTTACTAGCATCACTGAGTGTTATAAAAGATCGCTTATGGGTTCTTCAGTCTCATTTTCCAAGTGAAAAATGTAATCTTCTCTTTTTCTATCTGCTAAACTTTTTTTTCTTTGTAGACAAAAAGTGATTGATAGCTTCCGTTAAAGCAGTGTCCTTTTCAGCTGTGACAACAAATGATATTTTAGCACATCCACCACCCTTTTTCCTTCTGATTTGAATAAAACGTTGCTGCTTTTTGTCAAACACTTAACTTAACTTAACTTACGTTAATTTGTCTTGGTTTACTTGGATTTTCATTTCTAGTTTTAGATCCATTTGTTATGATACCTTTTAATTCGGCCCTTTCATTCATGTCTCCATTTCGACACATTGTCTTAACCGAATAATATCGCCAGTAGCTGTAACACCAAATTCTTTTAATGTAAAATCGTCTGTATACAGAAAAAAAATCACATTAGGGGAGAGCTCAGCTTCTTTAAGTGCATTTTTATACGGTTGAATGGTTCTCAAGTCTTAACAAAGTAGATATTTTTCTCCCTTTTTTTCTAACCAAAATTGCTCGGTAAATTTATATTTTGCTCTAAAAGATTATGTAATAAACAGGTGTTCGAAATAATGTTAAAAAGAACGTGAAATATCCATCTTTGTGATGTGAAAGATTTTAATACAAACTAAAAGAGCGCGTTTTTATGATTACACGCTTTTTTTATATAAGAATACACTTTATAAGAATGCCCATGATGAAAATGGCCAAAAAGTTAAGAATATGGTAAGAATATCATCATCATGGACTTTAGCAACTGAACCTACGAATGCAATTTTTAATGCATTTTAACCTGTAGATTGCCAATTTCGATCTTAACTTAAGAATACCGTAAGAATATTTTTGCATGATTTTTGCCAAAAAGTTAAGAATATCCATGATGAAATGGATTTACACCATTCTTATAAAAAAAGCGTGTATATGGAATTTCCCATGAATACATACCCCCTTTCTCAAAAACCCTGTGGGAACTCTTCCCACTGGAAAAATTGGCTAAAATATTGTCCTCGGTGGAAAATTATACTCTCATTATTGTCCCCGCTTAAAAATATTATGCTATTTTTGCCATCCCCACTGAATTTTCTGGCTAGAAAACAATGGAATTCGAACCCCCAGCAGCCATAAAGAATATGCGGGTGTGCGAGAAGGGGTGTGAATTATGATTGTTGGGAAATACCCGATTATGTAATTGAAAACGGGAAAGATAAGAATAATAATTTTTTATCGCAAAGTTTGTACTTTTTTATTACAAAGAAGCTTAAGAAAGATTATGTTGAAATAGAGTTTAAATAATGATACAAGATGAAAATGAAAAGTACAAAAACGAATCAGCTAATCGTTCTTAATCATAATAGTGAGGATATTCAAAACAAAAACGTGTTTTTGATTCACTACTATCACTACAGTACCAATTCCTGCAATTCATTGAAAACAATGAATCGAAAGCTTTTCTCCTATCTGTTATTTTTATTTTAGGGTAAATGGGTCATTGGATTAGAAAGGACTTCGTGAGCTCGAACCGGAAAGTATATCTAAACTAACAAAATAAATAGTAAATTAATATAAATATAATACAATCAACATAAAAGGGGTTGCGGAACGACCGTTCCGTTTTCGCAAAGCGAAGAGAATATTTTCTTGATTGACATAAGTCTGATTTTGACATCTCTACCTGATCTAATTTTTAACGCATTACGAGCAGGTCTGCGTAATGAAAAATACTATGTTGTTTTTATTTCTATGTAAAAGAAATCGAGACTAAAAAAAAAGCAAACAATTTTACAATCATTGAATGATGCTAAAAGGTTTTTTATAACAGTTCTTTCACGACATTATTATTATGTAATTTTCTTTGTCTTTGTCTTTTTTGTCATATAATAAAGATATACTAGTGCCTTTGGTATGTAGACGAATCAAATTGACAACATTCATTTTAACTGTACATCCTAGATGTATTTTTTATTCCATGAATAAATAAATAAGATAGTAAAATAATGTTAAATCAGTGAAAGGTTGTGTTTCTCGTGATATTCTTCTTTGCATCCCTTTCTCGTTCTCCTGAAAGTAAATAGGGTAAAATATTGATATTTCTATGTTTTTCAAATGAATATTAAACAAAGGTGTATCCATTTAAAATATACCAGCACAATTGCGTCTTTGATACTGTTTTTGGTTTAAATAAAATTAATGAAATGTGAAATACAGTCTGAACACTTACGAATCGTATACTGGTTCGTCTTTTCTCTTATCAGTAGGTGGGTGGTGCATTGTTGATGGTACTAGTTGATTAAGGATCACAACTCTTGGCCAATACCTGAGAATAAAGATTAGACGTTTTTTTACGTTTTGTTACGTTTTTTCCTCTTTTGCACACTGATTTTCCAGTAATGACAAACGATGATTGCTCTGTTTGCTCGAAAAGAATTACTTCTAAAACCTTTCATTTTTGTCCCAAGTGTGAAAGACGATCCCATGCAAAGTGCTTAGGCGTTGAACCAAAATACATAAAAAACATTTGGCTCTGTAAACTTTGTAGGCATGATGCTCTACCTAATCTTGAATCCGATGAAACATTACCCATTGGTAAAGACATAAGTCACTTAAAAAATTATTTTAAACATCTAAATTCTATCTCGAATTCTTTTTCTAATTTTGATTCACAAATCGACGATCAACTTGATAATATTACTTATGATGATCACGTTAATCATTTCGACTGCAAATACTATAGTACTCAAGAATTTGCTTCTCTTCCTCTTTGAAAAACTTTTTCTTGCTTTCATCTCAACATCTGTTCTTTAGAAAAACATCATGACAATCTTACTACTTTACTTCATAATCTCAATCATAATTTTAGCATTCTCGGTATCAGTGAAACCAGACTCAAATCTTCTATCGAAAACACTGAACTTTCTATCAACGGCTTTAAATCCTTTGATACCCCAGCCGTCTCATCAGTTGGGGGAACTGCTCTCTTTATTTCTAACTCTCTCAAAAGCAAACCTCGCACAGATCTTTCAAAGATAGTGCACTCAGCCTGTGGTAATCTTGAGTCAACTTTTGCTGAAATCGTCTTAAAAAAATAGGAAAAACTATATCGTTGGTTGCATCTACAAACATCCAGACCTTGACGTTGATATTTTTAATAAAAATTTTATATCTCCTTTGCTGAAGAAAGCCTGCCAAGAAAAAAAAAATCTTATTTTATTAGGCGATTTCAACATAGATCTTATGACTTGTGACTCTGTAATCTCTCACTCTAAATTTCTTGATATTCTTGGTGCTTATCAGATTCTTCCAACTATTATCTTGCCAACACGGATCACTGATACCTCCAGTACTCTTATCGATAACATTCTTACTTCTCCTTTTAACTGTTCATCAACTTCTGGAAATCTAACTGTTGCTATATCTGACCATCTTCCTCGATTTCTAATTCTTAATACTGACTGTGATTCTGACTACAAATCTGAACTTCCTTTTCGTCGAGATTGGTCCAAATTTGATGAGGCTACTTTCAAAGATGAATTCGACAGCGTTGATTGGAAAGATCTTCTTAAAACTGAAAGGGGGGATGTTGACTTATCTTTTGATTCTTTTTTGACTCGTTTTTCTTCTTTGTATGATAAGCATGTTCCTCTGAAACAGTTGACCAGACGTCAAGCTAACCTCCTTCTCAAACCCTGGATCACCAAAGGCATTCTTGTCTCGATGAACATCAGAGATAGCCTCAAAGACGACTATTTGAAAGTTCCTGATTCTTCACACCGATCTTAAGAAATTTCTATTTCTTCGTGACAGATACAAATTTTACCGAAATCGCATTGTATCTCTTATCCGTGCTAGTAAAAAACTCCATTATTCTCGCTACTTTTTTCAAAACTCAGACAATCTTCGAAAACTTTGGCAAGGCGTCAGAGAGATTATATCTTCTCCTTCTTCTTCAAACTCTATTTCTCTTAACATCAATGATTCTTTATCTTCCAACCCTGAAGAAGTATCTAAAGCTTTCAACGATTTCTTTTCAACCATTGCAGGTGAAGTTCGTTCAAAAATTCCTTTTACGCGTCATCATTTCTCAGAGTGGCTAAAGAACGAAAATCGAAATCCTAATGACTTTTTCATTGCTCCAGCTTCAAAACCAGAAGTCATCAAAACTCTCATGTCTCTCAGTGAAAATAAGGCAACTGGTCCAAACAGCATCCCGTATCGAATTATTTCTTCCAACTTGGACACGCTTTCTTCTATTTTCACTGATATTATTAATCTTTCTTTCTTTACTGGTATCTTTCCAAGTCAGCTGAAAGAAGCGAAAGTCATCCCTGTCTTCAAAAACAAAGGTTCTCCAATCTTCCAAAAACTCATGCATTCACGACTGATGAACTTTCTCGACCAATCAAACTCGATCTACCCATTACAGTTTGGATTTCGATCAAACCACTCGACTGAAACAGCCCCTCTCTATGCTATCAACAAAATATCAAATGCTTTGGATGAAGGTAAGTATGGATGCTCTATTTTCATCGATTTACAAAAGGCATTCGATACCGTTGACCATTCTATCCTACTATCAAAGCTAGATTTTTACGGGGTTCGTGGAAAAGCTCTTGATTGGTTTCGATCATTTCTTACTGATAGATCACAGTTTGTTTCAGTCTCTGGTAAAATTTCTACTTCTAAAAATATGAAACATGGTGTCCCTCAAGGCTGTTTTAGGCCCACTTCTTTTTCTCCGTTATGTGAATGATCTCCATATTGCACTTCGATATGCTTTGGTCAATTTGTTTGCTGATGACACTATGCTTTTTTTTGAGAACGAATCCTTGAAACCGATCGCTAAGCAAGCCAATATCGATCTAAAGCTTCTTATGAATTAGCTTAAAGCAAATAAAATCTCTCTCAACACTAGTAAAACTGAGCTTTTGTTGTTTCGTCCTGTCCGAAAGAAGATCGATTATGACTTGAAAATCAAAATCAACGGACATCGGCTTAGACCCAGCAAGGTTGTAAAGTATCTTGGTGTATAAATCGATGAACATCTGAACTGGAAACACCACATTGATTTTGTCTGCAATAAATTGAAGCGAGCTAATGGAGCTCTAAGTAAACTTCGGCATTATGACGACAAGAAAACACTAGCATCATTATATTTTTCCCTTTTCCAATGTCACGCCTCTTATGCAGCCCAGATTTGGGGGCAACGCCAAACAATCCACGCCCGTCGAGTTCTTATTCTTCAAAAACAAGCTCTCAGAATCATGTCTTTCTCTGACTTTCGTGCACATACTTTTCCTCTGTTTTTAGAATTTAAACTTCTTCAATTTTTTGACTTTGTCAAATACCTTAATATCCTCTTTCTTTTCAAACTTTTGAATCGAAAATTACCTCTCCCTTGGGTGTTTGACCACGCATCCGAATAAAAATAACAATAATGGTAGGGAATAAGTGGGATCAAAACATGGGAATTTTTAGGAAGAAGTTATATCGGATCGCCCAAAGTTACCTTCATGTTTTTATTTTATTTTCTTATCTCTGATCCTGTCTTTCTCTTTTCTGACTGTCTGAGTTTCTGAGACTTAGTTTCTCAATTCTAACTAAGTTTTCATACCTGTATCATATTTTGACCAACCACATTATCGCACCGTGCGGGGTTCGAACCACCATCAAAGAAAGACCTTCGGATTCGGAAACCAACGCCTTATCCGTTGAGCCACTGTCGCACAGCAAAATCACGCAATTCATAACATATTATACCGAACTGGCAAAAGACGGGGGTAATGTTATTATAATATGGGTAAAAGTACCCCTTTTTTAAACCTGACTGAAATTCGAGCCGTTACTAGCAACCCTGCGGGGCCTCAAGGCGCCGAGTATGCACCCGGCACAGTGACAAGCCGTTACTAGCAACCCTGACCCTACCTAACTGCTAGTTAATCAATTCCAAACAACAAAACCCCCGGAAACACAGATTCAGGGGTGACTATCAGCGATCCGTGGATAAGAAAATAAAATAAAAAAATGAAGGTAACTTTGGGCGATCCGATATAACTCACTCCGAATTTTTAGTTGTTCTGGTTGTTTTCTTTCCAATTACTTGCTTAGATATTCTTCTTAATGACTTGGTTGCATCGTGTAAAGAACTAAAGGTATATCTTTATTTTGCTTCAATTCTTCTTTTCTGTTTGCCAATTTTGTAGTGCTGTTTATTGGGTTGAAAGTTTTGTTTTGATAATTTTTTTTTTTCCAAAATTCACTTTGCACTTTCTGTCTAACAGACTTTCCACCACACAGTCTATATTTTATGGTTAAGGATGCCATTCTAAATTGATTTATCACTGCTGGGGTAGCATCTTGAAATTATGCATGTCATTATGTGCATATATTTATTTGCAGCCATGGGAATGCAGGAAAATGCAGGAAATTCTGTCTATAATTCTGCTCTATAATTTTAGAACTTTGTCTGGCTGAGGTAAAACTTATTTTTTCTAAAATTTTGAGCTTTGAGCTAATTTGAGGCCTACAAAATATTGTCAAATATTTTTCTAGCCAAGGTGCTAAGCTAGGACAGTTTTTTTAATGTTTTGTATTTTAGCTTAGTCACAAACATTATCATTGCATTTTTGATTAATGATTTGAAAGCTTTTCAAACAAAATTCAATCAGTCATCATTGCCTGTTTACCTTACCTTTAAATAATCTGATAATGTCAGTAAATTTAATCAAATTGTTCACACTGATCGGTTCCGACAATGTGCAGACTTCTTCAAGGCGCGCATCACTGTAGAAGAGTTTTTCGTCTGTAGAAGGACATCTCGCCAAAAGATGGATTTCGGGTTCCTCTTTGATTGTCTGGATTCTCTCTTTCTTTCCTACAATTGTAAACTTTTGGTTTTGAATTCCTTTTTTAATATCAAATATACTTTATTGATAAACTTAAAATTACATATGAAATAAAATCAAATCTTTTTGATACGCTAGGAGAAAAGAGAACTGGTTGGAAATTTTCAAGAGACTTTATTCTTAAATGTACCACGCTAGGTTAAAGCTGAACAAATACTTTCAAAACAAGGTAGGTGTCCAGTGCAAGTAAATACCTGTTAATTGATAGAATTCTTCATCCGCGTAAGTGTTGAATCTTTTCTCCCAAATTGTTTAGTTGAAGGTGCACTTTTTCAGTGGTATCAGGTACCCAATCCATTTCTGACGAATTGAAGCAAATCATATTGAAAGAATAGCTTGGTACGCGCTCATTCGAATTTGCATTTTTTTCTTTTTGATAAGGTCATCCACGTTCTTTACCCTTGCTGGTCCCTCTACCTTTTCCTCTTCCTCTGCTTCCTTCGCTCGCTGCCTCTGCTCCTCATCTACCACCTCTCCCTCAAGAAGGAGGCAGTCCACATACAGTAATGAGCACCCAAGATTTCGAAAATTAGTTTAAAAGTTATAGGCTGAACATGGTTTCTACCCACTTGAAATAAGGGGGGGGGACTAAAAAAATGCTCTTGAAATTAGGTGTTTTTTTGGATCAGGTAAGCTTTACAGGGCCCATGGGCACAAAGCGGAACAGTGAGAGCGACTGTTCCGCTTGACACCCAAAGTAAATTTTACTGACCAGAGCTCCCCGCCTACTTCCCCTCCTACTTTCACTGTTCCGCTTCGTACCCAAAACTCGTTTTTTCACTGTTCCGCGTCGCACCCAAGACTCGTTTGTTCACTGTTCCGCGTCGCACCCATTTTTTCACTGTTCCGCTGTTCCGCGTCGCACCCAAGACCGCACCGCACCCAGATTTTTCACTGTCCGCGCGCACCCAAGACCGATTTTCACGTTCCGCTCGCACCCAAGACGATTTTTTCACTTTCCGCGTCGCACCCAAGACGATTTTCACTGTTCCGGTCGCACCCAAGACTGTTTTTCACTGTTCCGCGTCGCACCCAAGCACCCGACTTTTTTCACGTTCCGCGTCGCACCCAGACCGATTTTTTCACTGTTCGCGTCGCACCCAAGACGATTTTTCACTGTTCGCGTCGACCCAAGACCGATTTTTTCACTGTTCCGCGTCGCACCCAAGACTCGTTCATGTTTGTTCACTGTTCCGCGTCGCACCCAAGACTCGTTTTTCACTTCCGCGTCGCACCCAGACTTTTTTCATGTTCCGCGTCGCACCCAAGACTGATTTTTTCACTGTTCCGCGTCGCACCCAAGACCGATTTTTTCACTGTTCCGCGTCGCACCCAAGACCGATTTTTTCACTGTTCCGCGTCGCACCAAGACCAATTTTTCACTGTTCCGCGTCGCCCAAGACCGATTTTTTCACTGTTCCGCGTCGCACCCAAGACGATTTTTCACTGTTCGCGTCGCACCCAAGACTGATTTTTCACTGTTCCGCGTCGCACCCAAGACCGATTTTTTCACTGTTCCGCGTCGCACCCAAGACCGATTTTTTTTTTTCACTGTTCCGCGTGCACCCAAGACTGTTTTTTCACTTTCCGCGTCGCACCCAAGACCAAGATTTTTTACTGTTTCTGCGTCGCACCCAAGACTGATTTTTTCACTGTTCCGCGTCGCACCCAAGACCGATTTTTTCACTGTTTCCGCGTCGCACCCAAAGACTCATTTTTTCACTGTTCCGCGTCGCACCCAGACCCAGACTCATTTTTCACCGTTTCCGGGCACCTAAGATGGATTTGTTTTTCGCCGTTGTTCTGTATTACATGCAAACAAATTTACAATGTTGGAATAAGACGGATTAAGTAGATTACGACTTTTTAAAAGTTGTTAAATATTATTCAAAAGGAGGAAAAATGAAATTTGATTGGGTTTCTTTTATCTTATAGAAATTAAATCTTTCATAAATGTTCTGTCCGAAATATAATTCTGCTTGAAACTATCAAACGTGATAAAAAAATGTGTCATGAATGAAATGAAAATGTATGTTGACATCAATCAGGGATAATCAATATTGATGCAGTTAATGATGTTCTCCAAAGGTTCTTCCAAGCCTCTCCAATCCCTGTTAAGAAAAATAGGAGGTTATTTAGTCAACCCAGTAAAAATATTGTTTTTCCTATTTGTTCTTCAATAGACTGGCAGTCCTTTTCAAAAGGATCTCGGTAATATATGGCTGTTATTGACAGTGGAAATGTTTTTTCATTTTCCCAAATCCTGATCGACTGAGTATTACGACAAAACAGCCTTTTTGCAGGTCAAAAATGCAGGTTGTTCCTAATCGCTTCAATCGCTCTCCGTCCTCAAAAGCGTAGATACATATCTCAGACTATAGCTAATTATTGTCATGAATATGCTCCATTGAAAAGTCTTCTGAGGTTAAATCACAAACTCAGCAGCTGAGTGACGTAAGATCGGTCAATAAGCCACTTGAAACCAATCATCTGTTGGGTCCTTTGGAATACATGGTAATGGCACATATCACGAATATATAAACCCATGGCGTTTTAAATTTGAAGGCCTCGCAAACGAGTTTCAAATTTAGAACGCCATGTATAAAACACATAAAAGGTAAAAGCCTGTTAATTTCACATATCATGCAATGGAAGAAAATATAAAGAATAGAAGTAAAGAAAGCAAAGAAAGATTCTTTCAATAATCTTGAATACACGTAACCACTAACATTACCTCCACATGAATTCTCATGTAACTTGAAGGAATGGAGTTCTACCCCTTCATGCTTGTCTAGTTTGAATTATTCCAGTATGACTCGATATTCTGAAAATGATTAAATAAAAGTGTAAAAAAGTGATAAAATTATAATAAATTATAACTGTTGTTAGCCCTCTAAGTGCCAAAGTTTGATTATCCGACATGAGCTATTAAATCGCTGTTTATTTTTATTCGGTCTACCAACGCCGTACGCCCGATATCCCCTTTCATCCGTTTGGTAATATAAAGCCTAACTGGCCATGTCTAATAGCACGCTTTGGGAAGCCCTTTCATGCGCTGTCTTTTATCACAAAATTGGCACAAAATCGTTGCCAGTTTCAGATGTTTGTTTGAAATGTTTGTACTCCGTAAATGTAGGATATATTGATATATCGTCTAGGGGTGGCAAAATATGATCAAAACTTGCCTTGTTTGGGGGTAAATACATTTTTTTTGTAAAAGGCTAATTTCAAAATTTGTCTTACGCGTTGTCCATGGCGAATCATTGACTCGTCAACTTGAACCACGAAATTCTGGCCACCACCACCAACATTGATCGGGTTCCTCTGCAAGTCTCTGGCACATACCAGTCGAAGCAGTTGATACATGTCAATTATGACTTGTTTTGACATATTTGTTAACTGTCTGACATATTTCACTTGGATGCCATTAGATCAATAATATATGGCCATGAATAATTGGGTAATGGCACTTTAGTCCATTGCTGGAATATGGTACCGTCACGTATCTTGATTTTTCGCCGACACGGTCTACCACATCTCCTATTAATGAAATATAGAATAAAATCGTTTTTTTCTTAAAATTCTAATTTTTAGAATAGGTTAACATGAATCAACTTTAAAATTTGAGACGACAGCAGCATGACTGTCGTATTTGAATTTCTGAAATAAAATTCAAAACGAGTAATCATCTCAACGATTTCGGAGTGGGGGTAAGAATTGTAACCGAGATTGAAGAGGTTTCTAAAATCAGACTATCAAAGACATTGATTGAGCTGTTGTCCGCAGATATGTAATTTTTGCACAAAATGTAATTTCTGCGCAGATATGTAATTATTTTGCGCAAAAATGTAATTCTTGGTTTTTACACAGTAACTTGGGGTGTGCAAAATCATTTTTACCCCTGTTCATTCAGACTTTCGTAGTCGGGTGCAACTGCCGGAAATCTTTTTGCTGGGATAACATATACACACCTGTCTGAGAACATAAAGTTCAAATGCAATTGAATCCCATAGTCCAGGCCAGCCAGCCCCGCGCTGCTTGCTCGATCGATAGGATCGATAATCAGAACGAACTATGAATTTTCATTTTGTGACGTAATGTCAAAAAGAGAGCTGAAGTGTCATCAAATTCGTTGAGTAGCGTCCAATTTTAGAAATATATAGCTCCGCGGAAGCCAATATCACGCGAGTTTATGTATCGAAGGATATAGCGAGCACCTCACTAAAAGCCGGGATTTTTTATCTCGTTTCTAGTGAGTTCAACTTTGACGATTTCTGAAAAATAAAGCATTTCAAGTGTTTTGGCGCAATTCGATTCTATTCGTTACTGCAACGTTTAAAGTGATGTCAAAAAATCGAATGTTTGGAGCCCGAAAACCCGAGCTCCAAAGTAAAAACATCGGTTCTACATATCGCTGCTAGTCTGGTTACCACCCCCGCCCCCACGGGCTTTTTTTATATTTGAACAAAACTTGCCGTGTGTCGGTCTGTTACGTTTAGAGATTCTGTGTCTCAGTTTGTCCCAGTTTTCTTGGACAAAATCTTAAAAAACACAAGAGCAGGAGTGCTTTTTTGAAAATTGAAAGATGCCATTGCATTGCGTGTTTAAAGTAACGTCACTTTAGTTGAGATGTTTGAATGCTAAAAATAGTTACGCTCCACCCGAGAGAAATTCGAAGATTTTTGAAAAAGGTGTGAGACGGGAATGACCTAACCGTAGTAGACCCTATTTCGCATTATCTTTTCAGTCAGCGAAGAAGAGTCTGGTACAGGCTAATATCTGCGCAGCTCATAATTTGTCTGCGCAAAATAATTACATATCTGCGCACAACAAGGGCTTTAGAAAATTCCGTTTCAAAATGCAAGCTCAATTTAGGTATTGCACTTTTGAAATTATATTGTATTTCCGCGTAGCTACATCAGCAGGAGCCGGTTACCACTTTTCTAAAACTCCGATCAATACAGAGATATAACTTATGGTTTTTCATTTTAGTGTTTACTTCCTTTTCCTTCTTTTTCAAAAATTTTAAACCTGTGGTGGGAGATGCCTCTGCAAAATTTATGATTATGACATGAAAGGATCGCGATAAGAACACTGTCGTACTATTTACTTAAAAAGTGGTTTCCGTGTAATTCTCCCTTCGAACAACGAAGGAACCACAGACAAGAAATTTTATGCGATTATTGCATTAAATTCAATAGGACAGTACCGTACCGTATTAGTTAACAATAGGTTGAAGCAAAATCTTACCATCTGTATCAATCTGGAACATTGTCAGCTGTCAAAGCTATTTGTCCACCGCAAACAACGCATACCTTGTTTGGTGGTATAAGAGCTTTTCCTTGAAGGAAGGGAATTATCTCAATTTTTGACCCCCCAAACAGCAATGCGCCCCATCGATCTAAAAATTGTCGATGAGCGCGAGCTGCGGCTGCTTGAGGCACTACCTGAGCTGCTGCCATCTTGAACAAAAATAATGGAGTGACCTGACACGATTTTTCTCTACAGTCTTATGGTTCGTTAGTTATGTGATCGTCAGACTAGACAGTTTTTCTAGACAATTATCTAGACAATAAAGAAGACGGAATTCTTAGTAGCTAACTTGTTTACTACCCCCACCCTGTCTCAATGATCTTTCGAATTTTTAATCTCAAAGCCCCACGTGATTTCAATGGGGCACTATGGTTTTGAGTTGAAAAAGCTTTATGCAAAATGGTACCAAAATCATTGCTTAATGCTTTATAAGCTACAGACTTTCATGCCATTTGGAAGTTTTGGAAGTTTTCTCATTTTTCAAAAAATGTTGCGCGTTTGAAAGGTCAAAAGCTTTTTTTTTGATGTCTCGATTCTTCGAATTCTTCTTTAGTCTAAATATTGATTGGGGTAGACTAGACAGACTACAAAAAACAAATATTATATAGACATGACCAGTGAAAAGCTTTTTAGTATAAAAGTATTCGTATGGATCCCATTAAAGCGAGAGCGAGACAATTCTATAGACAATAGATTTTCTTCACTTTATTCGCGCTTTCGCGGAATACTTTGATCAGTTTGTGCTGCCAACGATAGAAGAAAGATGGACAGCATCATGGAAAATGTCGAAAATTACACAATCATGATTCGTGAAATGATGGACAGTGGACTACTGGCAATGCAACTGTATTGTTCGAATCGTCACCAAAGAACGCAGATGGTGTTAAACCCTGACATGAAAAGCTGGTAAGAACTAATCTTTCTCAATTAATCAATTCTCATTGATGACAATTTTAGCAATAGTTGCGGTGAGGCTTAAAAAAGCACTCGTAGTCTGGGGTCGAGAGTTAAGCTTTAGAAGAACACCGTAAGATCGCGGCTAAACTTGGCCATAGTCGGTCTAAAATCAGTCATCACATTGTGTAACCGAGAAAGGGGTAGCTAAATTGACTGCTCGCTTTTTATAAGAATAGTGTATTTTGGATGAGGGTCAAGTATTCTGAAGAAATCGCCGAAATTGAGTAAACTTGATAGACGAGTCATCAAAAATTAAGTTTAGCTTTCTTTTTTCCCCGTTTTTGGAAGTTTTAAAATCTTCACAAATTTAGAAAAATTACAGATTGCCCAAAATCCAATTCGGAGGAATGCGTAAGTTTTAGGCATTATATTGTTAAATCTTTAAAGCGCCGAAAAACGCTATATTGCCATAAGCCGTGTGGTACCGCTCGATATTTTGGATGAACAGATAAAGATTAGATCAAATTTTTATGAACCACTTTTTAGTTTTTTGAAGAAGAAGCCTTTTGATTGTCTTCGAATGCATAGAAAAGTGAAGAAAGTCGGTGAAAAAGTGAGCAAAATTCGCGAAATTGACGTCAAATCGTCAAAAAGCTTCCGGATACGGAAGTCTGAAAAAGCTTCCGTATCAGGATGTTGATTAGACTGTTAAGAGGAATATCAGGGGGGGTCAGTGTCAGAATTCGCCGGAAGTTCGGCCGTCGAAATATTTCTTCGGTCGGTGGAATAGTCGCCCGGCCGGTTGACGTCGGATTAGTCATTCGGCCGTCAAAAAAGTCATTCGGCCCGCGAAAAATTGGTTGTCGGAAAAGTTATCCGGTCTGCCGAAATAGTGACCGAGTTATTTTTCGGAGTTATTTTTTTGAGCTGCATAAAACGAGTCATGATAACATTTCTCGTAAATTTTGACTTAATTATGATGTCATTATCATCATCAATTTCGGTACTTGGATTGTTTCCTGTGGTTAACTCAAATATGTTAAATAACTTTAAGGTTAGCTCTTTAAATTTCCTCTTAATAATACTTAAACTATTAACTCGGTTATAATCAAGACAAAAATTACAAAAAAAGACGCAATAATTAAACTTGGTTTTTCACAAAACTCAAAAAAATAACTCGAAAAAAATAACTCGACCTCTATTTCTGCGAATCGGATAACTTTTCTGATGGTCAATTTTCCGCGGGCCGGACTGTTCTGACGGCCGGACGACTATTCTGCCAACTGAAGAACTATTTCGACGAATTCTGGCCCTGACCCTCCCCCTGATAGAGAAAGATGTACGGAAATCTACAATTCTTCATTTTCAGGAGATGCCATGTATGTACGAACAAGCTGTCTGTTACGTCAAGATCTTTCTTTGTGAACACCCGAACAGAGTTGTCCTCGTGGATGAAAGTGTTGAACAGTTGGTGTAATGAAAGCACAATCAAGGTATAGACGGGTAGCTAGAATCTATCAATTTCCCCCCTTAATAAGAAAAGGAAAGAAAAATTCTAATCCGTAATGGTTTATATTTTATAACTTTTCATACAAACAACGAATGGGAAATAAAATTTACCTCCTAGAAAAATGAATCTATCAGCCGTCAGTGTTCCCAGTAAATTTAAGTTACAATATACAAGAAGCCGGAGCGGCGTGAAGGTCCAGCTGACGTGGCAATAACTGAATGTCGTTCGTACTGGGTTCCTTAAGTGACGCAAAAAAATTTCCTTCCCATCCTCCACTCTGAGCATCTATTCTTTGACACTTTCTTTGTATTGCTAAGTTTTGAAAGTTTTTGATGCACTGATGCATTTCCCGAAATTTTGAAACTTCTGCCGCTAATGGGATTCGACGCGATTCGACGCGACGCGGAACAGTGAACAAACGAGTCTTGGGTGCGACGCGGAACAGTGAAAAAGTTGGTCTTGGGTGCGACGCGGAACAGTGGAAAAAAGTCTTGGGTGCGACGCGGAACAGTGAAAAAAATCGGTCTTGGGTGCGACGCGAACAGTGAAAAAAATCGGTCTTGGGTGTGACGCGGACAGTGAAAAAATCAAAAATCGGTCTTGGGTGCGACGCGGAACATGAAAAAAAATCAGGTTTGGGTGCGACGCGGGAACAGTGAAAACAGTGGTCTTGGGTGCGACGCGGAACAGTGAAAAAATCGGTCTTTGGGTGCGACGCGGAACAGTGAAAAATCGTCTTGGGTGCGAGCGGAACAGTGAAAAACAGTCTTGGGTGGGACGCGGAACAGTGAACAAACGAGTCTTGTGGGTGCGACTCGGAACAGTGAACAAACGAGTCTTGGGTGCGACGCGGAACAGTGAAAAAATAGTCTTGGGTGCGACGCGGAACAGTGAAAAAATCGGTCTTGGGTGCGACGCGGAAAAAACAGTGAAAAAAATCGGTCTTGGGTGCGACGCGGGGTGCGGACGCGGAAACAGTGAAAAAATCGGTCTTGGGTGCGACGCGGAAACAGTGAAAAATCATTCTTGGGCGACGCGGAACAGTGAAAAATGGTCTTGGGTGCGACGCGGAACAGTGAAAAGTGAAAAATCGGTCTTGGGTGCGACGCGGAACAGTGAAAAAATCAGTCTTGGGTGGGACGCGGACAGTGAACAAACGAGTCTTGGGGCGAAAACAAACGGTCTTGGGTGCGACGCGGAACAGTGAAAAAATTGGTCTTGGGTGCGACGCGGAACAGTGAAAAAATCAGTCTTGGTGCGACGCGGCAGTGAAAAATCTTTGGGGTGCGACGCGGAACAGTGAAAAAATCAGTCTTGGGTGGGACGCGGAACAGTGAACAAACGAGTCTTGGGTGCGACGCGGAACAGTGAACAAACGAGTCTTGGGTGCGACGCGGAAACAGTGAAAAATTGGTCTTGGGTGACGCGGAACAGTGAAAATCAGTCTGGGTGCGACGCGGAACGTGAAAAAATCGTCTTGGGTGCGACGCGGAACAGTGAAAAAATCAGTCTTGGGTGCGAACGCGGAACAGTGAACAAAACGAGTCTTGGTGCGACGCGAACAGTGAACAAAAAACGAGTTTTGGGTACGAAGCGGAACAGTGAAAGTAGGCGGGGAGCTCTGGTCAGTAAAATTTACTTTGGGTGTCAAGCGGAACAGTCGCTCTCACTGTTCCGCTTGGTGCCCATGGGCCCTGTAAAGCTTACCTGATTCGTTTTTTTTTTAATTCTCAAAATAAGGAAATAAGGGGGGAATCATGAAGAGTCCTTTGATCCTTGCAAACCCTCAAAGAGGATTTGTTTATAGTTTTCCAGATGTTTTTTCAGCATGAAAAGCATAATAAATTGTAATTATAGTGTAAATATATTGCCTAACTTGGGACTATCTGACAAAACATGGGACGGCAATTCGGCCACCATTTCACCGAACTTCCAAAGTCATTTGATTTGAGTTAAGGAACGGCGTATTTGAAAATACAGTACACATTTTCTCTTTCGATTTTACAGTAAGTGAAAATACAGACCAAATATGCAACAGTCCCATGTTTCGACCAATCGTCCCAAGTTAGAGCAGTTTACGGTATTCACAGAGTATGTATGTAAAATTTCGCGAATGCAAAAATAGCAGAGCCTCAGCTCCCTACAGTTGAGACTAAAACTCATATATCAGGATTAGAAACTAGGCTAGACTTACCTTAGTCTTTCCCTTAACAACAATACAATGCTGACATTAGTTGACACAACACTTGGACAAAAGTATTCCTCATGAGAATGTTTATTTGAAGTCTGCAACAAAAACGAAAGTGGTCTCTTCTACTGGTTGCCTCGAGGCTCTTTCGCAAGTGTTATCGAATTTCCACCAATGAGACTGCCGTGTTTGACTCGAGTTTAATAAGGACCCTACTTTTAGGCGCCTATGGCCTTTTAGCGGCTTGCACGTCGGGCAGCTTTAAAAATGTCACCCTGCCAACGCAATCTTTTATTTGTTTCAATCTGTGATCCTAAGGGTTAGGCTTTTTCTCATCTTTAAAATTCTCTGACTAAAGCGGGAATTTGATGCTAGAGTTAGATTGTCAACAAAGTCCCGCAAAAAATCCTTGAATACAAGAAGAATTTACGTAAATATTTTCATTTTAAAGATTTAGTGCGAAAAAGTCAAACATGGAAAACTTTTCTTTTTTATTGGTTCAATCAAAATGGGGGATTTGGAAAATTTTCTATTTTTGGAATTTTGCATAAACCGATGTGAGCACTCCGTTGCTAAGATGTTGGCTTGAAATCGAAAATGAAACCAATAAAAATGAAAGTGAAATTGGCCCACACTCTTAATCCCATAATCTTGATATAGGAGTTTTAGTCTCAACTGCCGTAGCTGCATTAGGCGGCCATCGAAAAATAGTTATGTTCGCGGCGCAGAAGGTCTCAAAAATTGAAGCGGGCGATAAATGAAAGACAAAATACTCTCCTGTCTTGACTGGAAAATTAACACACACTCAAGACATGATTCACGTAGACCAGCGTAGACAATAAAATGCAATTTTCGAGGGTTATCTAGAAACGACCATCTTCAGTAAGAAAATCTGTGGAAAGACCTGTAAATAGCTTCAATGTATATCATTTGAATTAATTTTTTGAATATTTTTGAACAAGAAACTGATCTCTGCAAGCAAAAGTTCAACATCAAAATAGTTTAAATCAATCTCTACCATCAATGCTTCAGGTTCTTCAAATGGTTGTTTTTTATAAGAATTTGCTTGACATCCAATATTTTAGGGAAAAATAGGCTAAAAATTGGCATTTATCTTTGTAAAAACAAAGAATAGAGTGTGAGATACCGCCCTACCACGTGGACCTCGAGTCTATCACTTCCATAGTAATATTGATGGTCCTTTTATATCACGTTGCTATGTTTATTAAAACATGCACAATATTAATGAAACAAAGTTTCACCTTTCAATACTGAAATTGTCGAAAAAGCAAACTCAGCTATTACAGAATTAATGCTGACAGAACTCCTAAATTGATTGATGGTATATATTTGGTAGATGTGACTTTTGCTACAAAAAGAAGAAAATTTTATGAGTTGACTCAAATTCGACTGAGAATTGCGTTTTTGGATTTCCCTACATATCAGGAATGTCTAAAAATTTTACTTGTCCTTTTAGGTAGTTTTCAATCAAAGGTTCATCGAAACACACGTAAGTGTCTGTCTTGGTGTCTTTATAATATACATAAAATAATGGGTTGTTTGGTTCGCTTTCTTCAACAATACCATCAACCTGACCCTCCCACCATGTTTCAAGACCGTTGTCTTCATTTGCGTAAAGGCATTTCACCTTATCGGCATTATTAAAGTCTTCAGGTGTGACTTGGATCAATTTCAAGTCATTATTTTGGAAATCGTCGTACAAATGGCACACAGATGTATCGGAACCTTCATCCTTTTTTGAGAAAATATTGTATGAGAAACTTAGGCGACTTTTTTGAGCCCCCTTTGATGGAATGAACCAGGCCTTTATGCCATTCCATTTCATTTTGATCGGACATAGAGCGCTGGGTTAGATGTTCGACAAGTTTTCCTAATAAATCTGTCGGAAAAGAAACGATGGGGACACAATTTGCCTTAAAGAAATTTGTTTTCCTCTTTTTGGAAGATGGTTTATTAGATTTTGACTTATCAGAACCACTATTTTTACGTTTCAGTGTTTTTTTCTCATTTTGAGAAGTCTGGGAGCAAGACTCTTCCCCCCCCTTTGAGTGAATCTTCTTTGGAACTTTTCTTACATTGTGCTTCTTGTGTTTCTTTTGCAAACTCAAGAAATTTTTTTTTCTTGTTTCACTAAATCATCATCTAAGACAACAGGAGTACTGAAATCTTTTTCCTCAGATTCTTCAGTAAGATCAGGAATTTTCCACTCAATCACTTTAATAAAATTCTCCCGAACTTCCTCTACCGGTTGTCTTTTGAATCAACAGTCATGTAAAATAGAGACTTTTCAGCATTGCTATTTATAACTTTTTTCTAAATTCAGCTGACACTTTAAGGCCTCTCGTTTCAGTTTATCAGTCTCTAACTTTTCTAAAGCAGTTTCTAGTTGTTCTTTGTCTATCCATAAGCCACCATATTGCTGAATAGAAATAGTGAGATTTTCTTTATCCGCAATAAGTTTTAAGTTCCTTTCGAGCTTTATCTTCCACCATGATCTTCAGATTTTCGGCTCGTTTTTCATGATTTCATGATCTTATTTTTACGTTTGAAAAAATCAGCCCTCTGTTTCTTTTTGGAAAGTCTAGCCAATTTCATAACTTCAGCTAATCTAGCTGGGCTCAATTTATCCCTACATTCTTTAGTATGATTAGTAGTATACATTATGATACCCTCATAGACAAGGTCAAGCGCTTTGGGCTTAGACTTCATAAGTCTATCCAACTGCCCAAAATCGCGCTCTGCGGAAGCATTAGTTGTTGGAAAATTTTTTGCCTCCTCAATCAACTTGGCAGAAGGAGATTTGTAAGCACCATGAAGGTGATCATAAAGCACACGTTCACTAATAACAAAGGCTCCAAATATAATATTGAGGAGCTGTTTCAAATCAGAGTCTGCTTCATTTGGCATCAAAGCTTCAAAATATCATCTTTATGGAGAAGATCATCAAATAAGGAATCTTTGCCTAATATAAAATCGTCAGGATTATTAGTGCACTTTTTGAAACACATGTACATGTCTTGATAGTGTTCAGACATTGAAATAGCAGACTTTTCCTCTACCATTTTACGCCTAAGAGGCCCTGTGATTAGCTTGTTGATCAATCCTAATGCTCTACATCCTACTTTGAAATTAAAAACATTGAGATCACGTTTAACAGCAACGACAAGCTGAGTTTCATTGTCTTTATCTAAGCTGTCAAGGAAAGCGATCAGATGATCATAAATTTTGAAGAGCCCACCTCCATTAAGAAAATGAATATCAAATCTGTTTCCTAGAAATGGATATAGAGCAACACAATCTATATTTTTCTCTTCTTTCAGCCAAGTGGAAAACTTAAACATTTTCCCACTTTTTCACAGTGGATTGAACTAGTTAACATGAAGTTCTCACAGTCCTTGTGGTGCCACTCAAACTTGATGTTTTTTGAAAATTAGAAAATTGTTTTGAGCCAACTTTCCCATCAGGAAAACACAAATTTTCCCATATTTTCAAAGACGAATCTGCCTGGTCTGCCAAGGCTACTAAAAAGTGAAGCCCACAGAAAGACTCGTTGACTTTTGCGCCCGGGGGGGGGGCACTGGGTTTGCGGACTGACGGTATGTGCGGGCCAAAAATTGGCTTTTAAAATTGCACCCTTACAGTGCAGCAAAAATCAGTGAAAATCATACCCTTAGAGTGCATTTCCCCCCCCCAAATTTTCGATCCCTTTCTTGCAAAAAATGGTCAAAATTCTAGCATTTTTGGTCAAAATATCTAGATTTTTCAACAATTTTCTGAAATTTCTACCCTTACAGTGCATTTCTAGTTTTTCCGACCCTCACAGTGCATTTTAAACACATTGGAAAAGGTGCCCTTAGGACCCGCACATACCCGTCGGTCCTTTTGCCCAGCTGCCCCCCCCCCGGGCTTTTGCGAGACTAGCTCTTTCTTCTTCAGTTAGACTTTCCCAAAGCTCTTCAACTTTGGGTAAGATTGTTTCACGCAAGGTAATAAAGATATTATTGAAACACTTCTGAGTATTACATCGATCAGACATCAAATTATTTATTGAAACAATTGTTTGGTTCACAAAATTCGAATTATTATTGAGTTGACCTATGTCATTCAAAACTTCCAAAAACACATTTAGCTGTGTTTTTGCATCGCTTGTGGCACTTTCCCGGAGACCCAGAACTAAATTTTCCCCACTCTTGGTACAAATGTCATATGTCTGATATGACACCCTTTGTTTACTGTTACTGTCACTGTGGAGAGTGTTGTTACTCTCCAGAGGGATGTCAATTCCATCCCCAGATAATTCATCTGCTATTTGGAGCTGTGCGAGTGTCCTTGCTTCAAGAAGCATATATTTGGCAAAAGAGGCTTTGGGAAGTCTGCCTGCATTCAGTCCTACTAGTTTTGTCAAAACAGTTCGAATGACAGGTTTTATATTTCTTGATCCTAGCCCATAGCATAACAGGTCTTCATAGACTTGCCTAATCTCATCAGAATATTTACCCTCTTGGAAAACTTGAACCTCGTGATCTTTGAGGAAGGAGTTAATTTTTTCCTTTAGTTTAAGTTTTTCATCTTCTAAATATGCAATTTGGTCTTTGAAGTCTTTCACATAAGATTGAAATGAAAAACTGTTTCTTCTTTAGCATTCTCTTGTTCCAATGAAGCTCTTGCTTTTTTTTCCAAACACACAAAGATCTTGAATTACTTTTAAGGGGTTTTTTTGAGTTTTGAGTCAAGATCTTCTTTATCTTCTTCAAGCCTCGATATGTCTTCATCGCATTGTTTTAATTTTTGGTTAAGGACACGATTGTTATCTTTTTGACGATTTACTCTTTTATTAACATTGCGAGGTTCCAATGAGGGCAGAGATCTCTTAGAGGACTTTTTGGAGATCTCTAGATAGAGAATTGCGCTCTTTCTTGATTTCTCTTAATTCAATTTTTAACTTAGACTTGTCTTGGCTTTCTTCTCTTAAAGACTCGATGAGAAAGAAAGTTTTTTCTTCAAGTTCTTGAACCATTTTTAAAGAGTTGAAATGTCTAATGCTTTTGATTTGTTTTTTTTAACAGTCACTTGATTCTTTGAGTTGACTTTGATTTTGAACATAATTTTCAGATTTTTTTTTTGGATTTGAAGAAAGTATAAATTCCTTTCTCAAAAAAATGTTCCTTTTTTCTTGCCTTAATTTGGAAACTTCAGCAGTTAGAGAATTGATTTTCAAAGGAAATGCCCGAACTGACATGTCACGATTAGCAATTAACGGACAAAGCATTCAAAAAAGTTTTTCGATACCGCGAGGCATAGGAGATAAAGACTTAAAGATTTCCAAAACTATGTCATTAGTTAACAAGAAGTTTTTCCCACTTTCTTGAATAAGAATTTGCAAAGCAGATTCATTGAGATTTTCTTTTCTTAGAAAAATTTCCTCGCAGAGAGGTCCAATAAAATTTGAAACTGGCAACACCTGATACAAAATTTCTACAGGTTGATTAAGTTTGGAGAAGTTTTGCTTCTTTGAAATGAAAGTTTTCATTTTCCTATGGAAATTTGACGGCTTTCCTATTTTGGTAGAAACATTTGTCTCGAGAGGACACTAAAGTGTCAAGGCAGTAGCAAGATTTTGGGAAATTAGAGCAGATTTATCCACAAAATAAATGAGCTGGGACAAATCATTGTATGTTACTTTGTTGGAGCTAACATCCCAAAAATCTGGAATTCTTTTTGCATAAAAAATTTCTGTAAGCTGAGATTCAGTTAGTTTGTTTACATTTTCTTCCATTTTTGAGAAAAAAAAGACCAATCAAAAGGCAGTTCGAACGTCAAATGACGTTCAATGACAACAAATCAAAAAAATTGAAAAAAGTTAATGAGAAAATTTGTCTTACCATACCATAGAAAAGTGACTCATACGTTTGAGCAGAACAAGTTTTGGAAAAACAAATTATATGGCTGAATAGCAGAAGCATTCAGCTTTGATTTTATACCACGCACTGGTACAGAAATGTTGTGAAATAAATATACCGTCTGTGCCGGTTTCCGTGTCCGTCAGAAATAGTAGGTGGGTTACGATTATCAGACGATTGTGACTCAAGGAAGCGACGAAAACGGCTGGTTTTTTTAGAAGACAGATTAAGAAATTCTCTATCCTTAGAAAAAAAAGGTTTCTGAATGTCTTTTTTCAAAGGTGAGATATTTAACTCCAAACTTCCTTTTTACGAAAATCGGGAATTGTTACCGCTCTGCGCGATACCTTTCGGCCTCACTACACTCCCTACTAACTTTGAATTTTTTTTTATCTCGGAGATATTTTTTAATTACTTCTTACTTTATTTTTGTTTTATGATTTATTACTGATTTACTTTCGATTTATTTTTTGATTCTGATTTCGTGAATATTAATTTCTTAATTAATTTCTTAATTTTCGATTTTTTCTTGTGATTTTTTGGTGTATTTGTGATGCACTTTTGATTGAAGTTTCTTAAATTTGAATTTCAAAATTGATTTATGTATTTGCGTTATATTTCTTCTGAAGATTTTGTCATAATTTTTCAATTAGAGATTTTATTTATATATCATTTATTTATTATCATTTTTATTTTAATCTGATCATAAAATAAAGTGGTTTGATTTTATCTAGAAATCTCTTATAGTTATTGAAAGATACTAGAGAATTTGAGTACTCAATGTGTTCATTTGATTTTTTACAAATGATGAAAACTCATCAAACAGTAAGTTTCTAGAGGGAGCAAAATAGAGATATTATTTATTTCACGACGCTTAGAAAAAGGATATGTACATTTTTTTGTTTTCAAGGTGAGAATGGGCCAAAAAGCAATAAAATTATAAGCGTGTGAAAAATATGGGCGCGTGAAAATTTTAAGGGCGCGTGAAAAAATTGGGGCGCGTGAAAAACATAGGCGCGTGAAAATTTAAGGGCGCGTTAAAAAAATTAAGGCGCGTGAAAAATATGGGGGCGTAAAAATTTAAGGGCGCGTGAAAAAAATTAAGGCGCGTGAAAAATATGGGGGGGTAAAAATTTAAGGGCGCGTGAAAAGAAATAAGGCACGTGAAAAATTTGGGCCCGTGAAAAAGCAAGGCGCGTGGGCACGTGAAAAATAAAGGGCGCATGGGGCGCGTGAGGCGCGTCATTTAGCAGACTCTTTCGTACAATCATTAATACAAGCTCATCAGAATACATACAAAATGGGGATAAACACAAAACAAATACACAAATATATAAAAAACATGCATACACACAACACAAACCCTAAGTCCCAGACTTGTGACTGGCATAGTGACTTTCCACTTGTTTAAGGGGGCCCACGCTCAGTCGCCTTCAGGAAACATAACAGAAAAAGAAACCAACCACCAGCTTTATATATAGTGAAGATATGTAATATCTGTCATTGTAGAAAAAGGAAAAAGTATTGATATATAAATAACTCAACTTATAAAAACGAAAAAAGTGAAGAAGCGATAACACCTTGCCAAGTGGCAGCGCTGCAAGATAACACTTTGCTAAGTTGCAACACTGCAAGATAACTTAGTGCTAAGTTGCAGCACTGCAAGATAACACTTTCCTAAGTTGCAGCGCTGCAAGATAACACTTTGCTGAGTTGCAGCACTGCAAGATAACTCTAAAAATTAAAAAAAAATTCGTGTCGGTTATTAGCGTCCTTTTTTTGAAACGCATCATTTAAAAAAAGTGATTCAAGCCATAGCACTAAGGGGCCACCGTAAGAATTTCCTCTTTCTAATGAAACAAAAATGAATCTTAGAACACCATTCATTCGGATCTAAGAGGCCGCCAAACACTGAAACTTTTTTGTGACGCACCCGGTAGGATGTTTTAAAATATCAATATATAAATACATGAAAACTTAACTTTTAGTTTTTGTTTGTTTATTTTGTTGGATTCTTTGTTTTATATCAAAACATGAACATATCGCATTGGGCACGTCAATGTTGTTGCAGTTGCTGTTGCAACAGCATAAGCTTTGGCGCTTACTTTAACCACAAAAGGCCTGCCACAGCCTAGCTCAAATACTAAAATAACAGATTAGCACTAAGATATTCTCACTTTCATTCTCTTTCTCTTTGAAAAAATGACATGCAGACACTAAACGTTCTTAACAACAAACTTCACCACAACATCTTGATTATGAACAAGTCCCTCAACGTCTTATTGATTAAAAACATGCAAACAAAATCCTCTGGAGACACAGTATGCATATCATAGTTTTGAAGACGACAAGATTTACACGTCAGAAATTGTCGGTTGGCGAAAGTAGAAAGGTCGTCTGTTTCGTTACCTTGGGAGTTAGTGTACACATCACACTTTTTCTATCAAATGTCGTTATAGGTGTCGGATATTCTTTTCGGCATGATTCTCGTTCTCTTAACATTAAAATAAGTGTTTTAATATGGGGCACGTGAGTGCCATTTACTTAATTAATTCATAAATTCAATGATGCGTACATTTGTTCGTGCGCGGTAGCAAAGTTTTCAGCTTTCTCTAAATACCTGTCGCCAAAACAAAAACATATATTGCCAAATATTTTTTCTTGGAAAATCTGGCGCAAAAAGTTAAAACATAGAAAAGTTTTCTTTTTCTATTCTATTTCTAAAAAGGTGACTTAAAGCAACTTTCTAAGTTTACATTCTTGCGCAGGCCTTTTTTTGTGAATTTTAGAGCCGTTGCGGGGCTCAGATAACCAAGATAGATTGAACTTGAAAGTGAATTTCGTCAAAATCGAAAGTAAGAACGGCAATTTCGTAATCCTCATATTTGATATTTGCACTAGGCTGTGCCATCCTTGGTTGTTTAAATTTCATTTATTTTGTCCCGTATATCCTTTGTACAATTTAATGATTCAATGTCAGTATCAGAAAATTTGTCAAACATGCTTAGAGGCTTTTTGGCTGGCTTTTGCTCTAAATGTTTACATGTAAAATTGCTCACTAAATTGAATGCAACATGCAATGAACTAACAGGCAGACATTTTTTGTTGCAGCACACTGACATACGACAGACGTCTGTGTTAATGATACAAAATTCCCGATCACCTCTCACTGATACTTTTGCTGACGTGAGAGCTCCAAAGTTCTGGTACTGGCTTCCCTTTTGGAACAAATGACCCACCAAGATGAAAGCCACATTCACAAAATTTCGTTTTTTTTTTCTGTCGGTATATTGCTTGTTGCGGCTTTCACACACCCCAAGCCCACGCTTTATACCACGCCCAACAGGAAGATGTAAATCCATAATGGAGTATTACCAAAACAATAAAATTTCAATTCCAAAAAAATAAAGCAAAATGATGAAAATTCCGATGAAGCAGTAAGGGTGTCAAAACAATCAAATTCCAAATCCAAAAAGTGGCTAAGACGATGAAAGTAATTCCGATATGAAGCAGTAAAAGGGGTTGTCCAATAACGATCAAATTCCAAATCCAAAGTACGTAATTCCGACGAAGAAGCAGTAAAGGGTGTCCAAGATAGGGTGTCCAAAAACGATCAAATTCCAAACTCGACTTAGCTAAGGGGCCAGAAAACCGTGGTCCGCAAAATAGCTAGTTTTTCGGGAATTGAAAAATTGGTGTCTTCGTTCTTTAATTTCGATCAATTATCGATTCTTATTCATTCAGTTTCAACTATGAATAAAATATAAAAGAAAAGCTAGCATCATAAATGCAAGCGAAAGGCTGTGGGATGCATTTAAAGTTATGTACTAAAATCGAAGTTTTTCGAAAACTGCACGGGTTTGAGCAATTTTTGAAGGTTTATTTTTCTTGAAATAACTCAACATTACTTCGTGTGAGGTCCTCCAAGGAAGGGGCTTCTTCCAGATGCGAAAGGAAAGCAGAAAAATCCTAAGAAGTGTCACAAAAATCTCAACTTTCAACTTTGAAGCCGCATAAGTCAAGTTTGCGACGTCGTAGATTTAGCCACGACCTATGGTTAGGTCCGCAATTTAGCTGGCTTTCAGGAAAACCCAAATGGAAATTTCCTTATCGAATATAACAGGTGCAGTTTTGAATTTAGTGAAACCCCCTACCTGGCCAACCAATAGAAGCTTTGTTCGAATAATTTGTTAAAATTACAGATCAGACCAAAATTGCTGAAAACTTGTCGTGATTGGCTTATTCGCGATAAATCGACGATTCTGATTGGCTTAGAAAAGATTGATCTCGTAAAAAAAAGGAGGCGATGGAATGAAAATACAAATTTTGAAAACAATTTTCCACTTTTTGATAAAGAATCCCCTCAAAATCCTTTTTCCAAGCAAATAAATATCAGCTTAGGACTCAGACTAAGACTGAAAATCATCAAAAATATGCAATTATAATTGTGGTAAGGGGTGGAGTCAAAATCAAAACAAAACAAACAATTTCATGGAATATATTTATCAAATATCTTAAAGGTGGGTTCAAAGCTCGCCAAGTCACATTGTGTCACATCTCGGTTTGTAAGCCTAAAAATATTTCAATAAGCAGGAGGCCCCCCCAGCGGTTGGCGTGATGGCGTGATGGAGGGTTTTTCGTGGCGTGATGGCGTGAAATTTTGAAAAAAACGGCGTGATGGCGTGAAAATGAAGTGCCGGCGTGATCGTGAAATCGAGTTTTTTTAGGTGTGATGGCGTGAAATTTGCAGTTCAGCGTGATCGTGAAAATTATAGTTATTAGTTGAAGTGTAATTCTATGTCAATTTTAGCCAATTTAGAGGGTTTAAATTTCAAAATTTTCTTGGTCGGCCCCAACTATGGTGAGGCCTCCTATAGATAAAAGAAACGGTGCAAACAAAATTCATCTGCCATTTATCCTTGTAACTTCCGATTGTTTTTAGCAGTTGCTAGCTAGTCTTCAAAATAAAGTCGAATGCTATGAGAGGGTCAAAAATTGAAAATTTTCCCCGTCAGCGCAAACCATAAACAGCCTTAAACAGAAAGAAGCAACAGGTTTATTATTATGAGGTGTAATTTTAAGCAGAATGATCAAAGGACTCCTATGATGTTTAAACCATTTTTGTAAAAAAGAGAGTAAATGAGGGCGATTTTAGCCATACTAAATTGAAAATTTCTCCCGTCAGCGCAAACCATGGCTTTTGAAAACTATTCACGCTAATTCACAATTAATGCCCATGGGTCCCGTCAACGGGGGACCAGGGGGCATGGCTCCTCATGTTGCTTGTTATTATTATAATGTAACAAAGTTCTAGGCGCACGAGGGCCTCTGGAACTGATCGTGATTATACGTATTTTACAATTGTCTTGTGTTGAATCTTTTCGGGTGTTTACTCCATGCAGTGTTGAGTCTTTCTTTGAAGACTTTGACTGTCTTTGCCTCAGCGACATCTTTTGGCAATTTATTCCAGGTTGGTATAGTTAGATAAAAGAAGGAATTCGTTTGTACACCACGGAGTCCATCGCTTCCAAAGTTTGGAATCATCTCAAAGTTGTGCCTTCTATTTGGTCGCGTTCGACGGGCTATCTTGTTTGGGATGGTATCTTTTTCGTAATAGTTGATGTGCTTGTAAAGTTGGACCATGTCACAAAAGTGTCTTCTAAACTCGAGCGTAGGAAGATCTAATTCACGTAATCGTTCTTCATAAGACATATCACGACATTTTTGAACAAGTTTTGTTGCCCGTCTTTGTACTCCTTCAATCAGATTTACGTGTTTACGCAGAAACGGAGACCATACTGACTGAGCGTACTCCAGATGCGGGCGAACAAACGCACAATACAATGTACTTGTACTCATATTTACAAATCCTCGATTGATTATGCCAAGTATCGCGTTTGCTTTTTTGACTTGCTTTGCAATGTGTTCTTCAAATGTAAGTTCTGAGTCAATGAGGATTCCAAGATCTTTTTCTTCAAAGACGTGTTCCAATTGGCGTCCATCTAGGGAATATGGATGAGCATGTTTGATGTTTCCAAACTTTCCTAGCGTCAGAACGTGACACTTTTCAGGATGGAATAGTAATAGCCAGTCTTTCGACCATTCTACAAGTGTGTCTATATCATTCTGAAGGGAAACAGAGTCTTCGATGCAATTGACTTCTTTGAAGATTTTGGTATCATCAGCAAACAGTAGGATCAATGAGATGACCTTTTCAGGAAGATCATTGATGTATAGCACGAACAGCATTTGTCCCAGTACACTACCCTGTGGAATACCACTCACTACAGGGTCTGTAGTCGAGAAGGACTGGTTCACTTTTACTGATTGAGTTCGACCTGTTAGAAATGACGTCATCCATTTTAAGATTAAACCGTTGATGCCATATGCTGATAGTTTCTTGCATAGTCGACGGTGGGGTACAGTGTCGAAAGCCTTCGCAAAATCGAAGTAGACACTATCAACAACGTTTCCTTTAGAGATGCTCTCATAACATTTATCCAGATAGTACAAAAGCTGTGTTACGGTTGAACGGTTGTTAATGAAGCCATATTGTTTGTTCGATAAAAGATTATGATCAGAAAGGTGCTTCATGATGTGTTTCCTCAGTATTGATTCCATTAATTTGCACACTACTGATGTCAAACTAACAGGTCGATAATTGACTGCCAAATTCTGAGGTCCCTTGTTTTTGTAAATAGGTGTGACATGTGCCACCTTCCAATCTTGTGGTAGTGAGCCTTCAACTAAAGATTTGTTCATGATTACAGCCAAGGGTAGAGACAGATAGTCAGATAATTCCGCTAGTATCCTAGGGTGAATTTCGTCTGGACCGAATGACTTATTATGGTTGAGCTATTTCAATTGATTCTGTACCATCTCCTCAGAGATATGAATATCTCTGATGGATGAATCAGTTCTCTTTTCAAATGCAGGAAGCTCACCTACTGCTTCTTTTGTGAATACACTGCAGAACTGTCGTTGAAGTATATTAGCTGTTTCGTGATCTTCATGCTTTAACGAGGTTTTGACATTTGGTGATTCAAGTAGTGATGAAACTGTACTAGAAGATTTCATCTTGTTACGCACATGTGACCAGAAGATCTTCGGTTTGGTCTTTGCGTTATCACAAATTCTTTGTTCGTAGTTCCTGTGAGCTTGTCTCATCAATTTGCTCACTCTGTTTCTTACAGGGGTGTATTTTGCTCGATTGTATTCTTTTTCTTCGGGCGATGATTTCATCCATTTCCGATGGAGGCGTCTCTTCTCTGCTATTTCTTTCCGAAGTTGAACTCCAATAGGTATTTTACCTTTCTTCTTCCAGTTTTGACCACCGATGATCTTTATGGGTACAAAACGGTTTCGTATATCCAAAATCTTCTTTCGGAAAAGCTGCCAAAGCTCCTCGGTTGACTTAGAATTAGCCATCTCCGGGAATTGCTTGTACCAATCATCAGAGTTGAGATCTTGTTTCATTGCTTCAAAGTCTGCGTCCTCGTACTTGTATCTTTCTGATTTAGGTTTCAATACAGCATCACAGTTGATAGTGAAGGTCAAGCAACTATGATCGCTTAAACACAAAGGACTTGAGATACTCTAGACATAGAGCTTGGTTAGCTTCACCTGTTAGAATGAGATTGACTAAAGATGGGTCGTCAGTCCCACGGCATCTGGTTGGTTCTTCTACACTTTGGTGGAGAAAGGAGTTGCGAAGGGCATCAAGAAATTTTTCTTCTTTACTTTCCTCGAGATGTGGCGTCGTCCAATTTTTCCAATTGATTGTTGGGAAATTAAAGTCCCCGACAAAGCATTTATGAGAGTATTTGTTGTTTGATGCGATATCTTTGATTAGATGATTCAACTTGCTGTTATTTTCAGCTGAACGTGTTATTGTTCGTAGGGGAGTGATAGATACAGGAGAAGACCAGGAGATCGTTTCCAGATAGACGAATTTCGATTGTGGATACTTCATTGAAATTGACTTGGTTCATTGATTGGTTGACATCGGTGACCAAACGTTTGATCGATGAATGAGCAAGAATAATTATCCTGCGACCGATGCCAGTGGTCATGTTCGTATGACTGACACATTTATAATGTTTAAGCTCGTGTTCGTGTAGCTCTCGCAGTCCACCGTGCTTGTACTTTTAAAAGATTTCCATTATTTTTACATGAATTATTTTTCAAATTGAATTGAAATGGGTCCTAAAATAGCACTTTGAACCCTTCAAAATTCAAAAAAATTTTCCGTTACCCAACCATGGTGAGCTTTGTCAATTTACTCAAATATACCTCAGCCCTCAAACCGGTGCCCTTTGAAGTGACCAGTTGTCCAACAATTTTTGATATGCATAAGTCAAGATTACGTCATTTTTCCTATCGAAAGGTCAAGTATTGGTCAAATTTCTTCCAGATTTTTCGGGTGTTTCCGATAGAAAAATGATATAAGCTTGACTTACGCGTATGAGAATGCCGAAAAACTGATTGACGCCCAAACACACACCTATTTGTGGGCAAAAATTAAGTTTATATAACAAAAATATGATCGTGAAAACTAAATTTTCTAGGCGTAATGGCGTGAAATCGAAGAAAATTGGCGTGATCGTGAAAATCAAATTTTTCAGGCGTGATGGCGTGAAATCGAAAAAAAATTGGCGTGATGGCGTGAATTTTGAGTCCGCTGGGGGGCCTCAAGCAGTGCCCTAAAAATGAAACAAAGGAAAATTAATCCAAGAATGTTCAGCTTGACAAATCTCTTCCTGTGAACAGTTATGAACGCTGAGAAAGGCTCAAGCGAGAAGAACTCTACAAAGAGGAGGGTAACCAGAGAGGAGACAAGGGTGGTTGGTTGGTTTCTAGCAATATTTCTGGAAGGAAGTTTTATCATTGAAATATTGTCAATTTTTAAAGGAGGATTTTGATGTGAACTGGACAGCAAAAACAAAAGAATACTCTCAGTATACTCGGATGATAACAACCATAAAAGGGGTTCACGAAATTTTCGAGAAAAACAATAGAGCAAAAAATGCAAAGAAACTGAGACTTTATATTTTAGAAAGCATTGTTTACCTTCTTGTATCGACAAAATAATTTCCAAACCAAAGGGCACCATTACAATCATTTCTTCCTTTTCCAACAGTCTTGATTCGTTGATGTAGCTTGAATTTCTTCTTTTACTTTTTTTTTCCTTGCTTGAGTAGCCAACCAAATATCGAAAAAATCTATATCGAGCTGCAGAGATCAACCTAAAACTTATTTGAACCAATAACAAAAAGTCCTTCTCTTTCTCATTATTGAGAGATATTTTGAATGGAATCTTTCAAACAAAGAAACTTTGAGTGACCTGCTAAGAAAAGTCTCCCACCCCTTTGCTTTGTTGAAAAAAATGAAGTGCCAAGACCGTCCATTTTGCTCACACATACCAAATTAAAATCGAATAAAAACATGCGAAAAAGAGTCACGCGCGTGTGTTCGATGATAAACATTCGAATCTTAAAAAGCTAGTTTACATGACGAAAAAAGAGAAAAATTGAAACAAGGCTCTATTTATACTCGCCTGCGGAGAAAAACAAAAATTTTCGAAAAATCACGTCCTTAGACAACTCGAGAATCCAAAGTACGTAATTCCAACGAAGCAGTAAAGGGTGTCCAAAAACGATCTTTTTCCAGTAGTAATTCCAACGAAGCAGTAAAGGGGTGTCCAGTAAGGGTTTCCAAAGACGATCGAATTCCAAATCCATAAAGTAATTCCGATGAAGCAGTAAGGGTGTCCAAAAACGATCTTTTTCCAGTCGTAATTCCAATGAAGCAGTAAAGGGGTGTCCAGTGAGGGTGTCCAAAAACAATCTAATTCCAATTCCAGATAGCAAGATTAATTTTATTGCAGGATAAATTGATAACCACGTGCGCACAATACAGATAAAAAAACAAGTGTGCTGCAGTGTGTATACAGGTATCATGGTAACTAACCAGAAGTGAACCATGTTTTAACCATGTTTCTTTTGCACACAGTTGACCAATGATAAAAGAGTAAACGAGAATTTAATCCGTTAAAACGGGGAGAACGGGGAAAAACTGGAAACGGATATACCGAGAATGTACTGGCGCATGTATATATAAGTAGCAGAAGCAAAAACCAATCAAATCGTTCTTGTTAAAAATACACATCATCTGCGTGAAGTAGTCTGGGACCAAGTTTATCGAGTTCGTCTTTTAAAAACAGAAGAAAGCCCAAAGGGCTAGAGTAATATTTCGGGTTAATTATGACGACAGATTGAATCTAGTGGTTTCTTTGTTTTTGAGAGGCATATATTTCGAATACTGTAATGATAAGAGATATTTTACTTTTAATCCCGCGTTTGTGTGAAAACCAAGCAAAGAGCACGCATTTAAGAAAATTTTCATCTAGCCCTAAAGGCTTTAAAAACGACGGTCACATGGTCTGCCAAGACACTATGGGTGATAAAGCTTGGCGCGCGTCAATGTAGCAATGTAGAACACACAGAACATTAGAACACGTAGAATATACAGAACATTAGAACACATAGAACATACAGAACGTTAGAACATGTAGAACACACAGAACACGTAGAACATTAGAACACACGGAACATACAGAACGTTAGAACATGTAGAACACACAGAACATTAGAACACACAGAACATACAGAACATTAGAACACGCAGAACATTAGAACACACAAAACGTTAGAACATGTAGAACACGCAGAACATTAGAACACATAGAACATACAGAACATTAGAACATGTAGAACATACAGAATATTAGAACATACAGAACGTTAGAACATGTAGAACACACAGAAGATTAGAACACATCTATATTATTGTATTCTATATAGTTGGTATTAATTAGTATTTAATCATAACTATGTCAGACCAACGTTAAATTAATTGGAAAATGAAAATGAAATGAAAAAAATGTCTAACAGACTGTATCAAAATGCAGTTTACTATTTACGAATTCCCCAGAAACCTCCGAGTGTAATTGAAATGAGTTTTTTTCAATAGAAATCTTTTACACGATTCCCAAATGTATAACAATAATTAATAAACTATTAATTATTGAAATGTTATCACTGACTCTTTTTAAAAAGCGTTGATGACATTTCTGAGTTGTGTTTTCAATGATGAGAATAAAAGTATCAACTTTGAGCTTAATCCAAGATCTTGGATTGTCGTCATGGTTACTTTTCTCTGCGTTGATTGGGCGCTGAATAGAATCTGGATTGGTCGGCACAGGTCAATTTATGATTTCGGCCTGTGATTTTCACGGTAAGTGCTGCACTGTACGGGTATGGATTGACCTGTACCTGCCTGCAAATTACCTAGTTTCTATGACAAATTGAATAAATTCTTCTTTCGTAAGGAAGAAAATTAAACTTATTGAAATTATGCAATGGCGTGCTGCACACGCTCTTGTATATGTGTACTTTCCAATGTGTATGTTTCAAAAATTACCTTTTTGAAATGGAGATTTTCCATTTTAAAGGTATGATCAAGAGAAGGATGCTCAATAAGGGTGTACTTTTTGTCGGTTTCTGCATTGTAAGGTATCAAATCTCGTTACTTATTTTTGCACTGTAAGTGTCCGATTATGAAAAGTGCTCTTGGTTGCGATATACGATCAGGAAGGATTTCCGATCTGGCGTGGTTGGCATTGGTTGTCTTAAAATAAATTGATTCCATTTCTTGCATCGTTTGGAAATTGTCTTTCCATATTGGTTAATTCGTTAGGAATTACATCATCCAAATCAAGTTTGCAAGTAACCAAGTCATGTAAATGTTACTTGAACCTCTACCAAGTAAGGTATCTCCTACTTTAGATGCACAATGACGTCTGGTAAGTCTTTCTGGAATAGAATTGTCTTTAGCAGGTACTTTCTTTCCCCGTTGACATTTAGCCAAGTTTAGCTCTGCAATGTTCAATGATATCAAATCACCTTTAGGGAATAATTTTCAAGCCTGCCACAATTTAAGATTTTCCTTTTTCATCAGATAAGTTCTCTATGGGATCTCCACCAATGAAGTATAAGCAGGAAGGGCTAGAAGGCCGCGCAACTTTGGTAGGATTTGTTGGCTTCAATTCCTACCAAAGTTGCGCGGCCTTAAGCGGCTCGCCCGGTTTTTACACAAATGACAGACTGAAACTAAAATTTACCGCT
Source organism: Clytia hemisphaerica (assembly GCF_902728285.1). Classification (NCBI taxonomy): domain Eukaryota; kingdom Metazoa; phylum Cnidaria; class Hydrozoa; order Leptothecata; family Clytiidae; genus Clytia; species Clytia hemisphaerica. Next base: position 18,388 of record NW_027104513.1, on the reverse strand, counting down.
AAATTTCGAAAAAAATATCAATCCTAAACAAAGAAATTGCTAGATTCAATCTGTCGTCAAAAATGCGGCGCATTTTTTAAGGCTTCACTTTTTCTTGCCTGAGAAAGGTTAGAGATTGAACTCTAGCGCTTCGGGCTTTAAAATCAATGATCTTCACCACTGAGTTTGATGCCTTTGAGTTTATAGCCACTTCAGTTGACAATTGTTTCCAAGTCACCAGTCCTTTGCTTTGCAATCTTGTGTGAGGATTTATCCCGGGGGTGAGGGCACTCATATGGTCAGACCCACGGCATTTTTCGCCTGTAAGGGTAGGAAATGTACTGTAAGGGTGTACTTTTGATGGAGTGCACTACAAGGGTCTTCTTTTAGCTGGATACACTGTAAGGGTGTGTTTGGGGACTGCTTAATCGCAAGACTTGTAGTAACAATATGATGTATCTTCTTAGTTTTGATTCGCACCCATTTTGACTTGTTTTCCACATTGTTTCTACCGTGAAGAGCAGAGGCCGATATCATGGACCATTGCTGACAAATCGAGATTCTATTCAGCGTGCAATCAACGCAGAGAAAAGTAACCATGACGACCATCCCAGATCTTGGATGATGTTCAAAGTTGATATTTTTCCCGTCGTTGAAAACACAATTAAAAAATGTCATTAATGCTTTTTAAAACGAGTCAGTGATAGAGAATCGTAACATAAAGTCTGCCTATTATTTCGATTCAATTAAAGTGACATTTTCACAATTAAAAGTTTAGTAATTACGCTTATACATTTGGGGATCATGTAAAAGATTATTTTTGAAAAAAACTTATTTTAATTACACTGCATACTGATACAGTCTGCTAGACATTAATATGGTAATATTTGCTCTTCATCACTGATTTTTTTCTACAGAGATCAGATTGACACATGCGCGATAAAATTTCTATTATTGGTCTTCAGAGGTTAATATATTCTTTGAAAACTTAACCTCTGATACTCAGGGTACTGATACTCAGGGTACATTGTTTCGACATCTCAGGCTCATGTCTGGGTGGCTTCAGAAAATAAGATATACAATCAAAATACACTGTAAGGGTGAGAAACGTTCGGTGCACTGTATGAGCTGCGCCTTTTCACTGCTCAAGAGCTGCACTGTAAGTGTCCGATTTTGAAAGTCAATTTTTTGGCGGCACTTACCGTCATTTAGGAATCGAGTGCCCCCCCCTTGGATTCACCACTCATACAGTAATCAACGTAAATGTCTTGTTTGAGAGATTGCAATGTGGCTTCCGCACAGGAAGAGGTTGTATGGACGTTGTTTTCTCAGTAAAAAGGGCTCTGAAAAAACACAATCTCGAATCATGGGTGCTCTTCTTAGATCTTGTCAAGGCATTTGATAGAGCTCCTCGCTCTTTATTGTGGCAAGTTTTACAAAGATTCGGTGTTCCTGACAAAACAATTGCTATTCTGAAACTTTTACACGCTAATTTCAAAGTTAACTTTGAAATCGACTCTGTCACACATACCATGCCTTGCACGATTGGTGTTAAAAAAGGTGACATCCTTGGCCCTGTTTTTTTCGTAATCTACATAGCTGCCGTTATGATATCGTGTAGGAATTTACATCAACGATAAATCTGTGTTTACCGTACCAAAGAAGATTTAGTTCTCACAGGAAGACGTCACAACACAAAAGGGTCAGAATTCTCGGTCTCGGTCGATGACTCAGAATACGCAGATGATACTGCTGTTGTTTTTGAAACCAGATCAGATTTTGTAACTTACTCGCCAATAAAGATAAAGCATCTAAAATGGAGGTTTTATTCGTATCGAAGCCGCCTATAATGTATAACGACCCTTTATCTTTTGATGGTACCAACCTTTCACCAATTCTTCTTGGGAATTCGAAATTTTTCCCTATTGTCGACAAATTTTGTTATCTCGGCTGTATAATATCCCGCGACTGCAAAGATTCCATTGACGTGGCCAATCGTATCAAAAAAGTCAGTAATGCGTTTGGTGCTATGAGAAAATCGCTCTTTTCTTCTCGCTAAAGGAACTTCGTATCAATCCTTAGTCTTACCCATCCTCCTCTATGGAGCGGAAACCTGGTGCTTAACAGAATCCTTATTTCGACAAATTCGTAACTTCCATCACTCATGTGTACGTGTAATGTGTCGAATTAACTGTAATCATGTACCCTGAGTATCAGAGGTTAAGTTTTCAAAGAATATATTAACCTCTGAAGACCAATAATAGAAATTTTATCGAGCATGTGTCAATCAGAAAAAATCAAAGATGAAGAGCAAATATTACCTTATTAATGTCTAGCAGGCTGTATCAGTATGCAGTTTACTATTTACGAATTCCCCAGAAACCTCCATAATTGAAATGAGTTTTTTTCAAAAATAATCTTTTACATGATCCTCAAATGTGTAAGCGTAATTACTAAACTTTTAACTATGGAAATGTCACTTTAATTGAATGGAAATAATAGACAGACTTTATGTTACGATTCTCTATCACTGACTTTTTTTAAAAAGCTTGATGACTTTTTGCTCCGGCCTTGGAGCCTTTAATTCTCTCTTCCGACAATGGTCAAGACATTTTTTTTTGTTTATCTAATCCGATGATCTATTCCGATTCAATAAAAACGGATTATCTGGACTCCGATAATATTGTGATTTGATTGGCCGAAAGTATTTAGAAAAAGATGGCTGCCGAAAGTGGACTAGCTGACTGTGTAACGAATGGGCAAATCTCAGTAAAAAAATTGATCATTGTCATCATTATTCATGATGTTTTGGACTTGATTTATGAGAAGTTTGATGCATTACTGGTTCTCTAACAATGTGGAAAGACTTGGGAGAAATTTTGGCCATGAATCGTCAGCTGATCGAGTGCTTAAATCTTGCATATGGCTAACTTCTCTTCTCTGTGCGTCACAAACAGCAATATAAACAAAACTAAACATTCTCACAAAAGTTGTCTTTTTGATTTCCCAAACATTCGTCTAAAGCATTCACTTCCACAATAATTTATGTAATTGCAATTTCGGTCAGTCCACAGTCGTCTTCAACATATACACGTGTTTTTATTTAAGTGCCTACTAAAACAATCCGGGGGTAAGTGGCGAAGCAACACAACAGATTATTCGTAAAGTAAAGAAATATCTTTTGGCATTGACAATCAAATATAATATATTATATTATATTTCCTTGATTCAAAAATCAAAAATTCATTCGCGAAAAAAATAAATAATAATAATGTCGTCTTTTACTCTCGTTTAATATCCGATCTCGCTCGGAACGTGCAAAACGCCCGTCAGCCCAATATCCACCCAATCAGCTTAAATTCACTTTAATTGTCCTCTGACTTTCAAAAAATAGTATTTAAAAATTATGAATTCATAATTACTACAAAGAACAAAAGGTTTGATACTTCATTAGTGAAATATTCAATAAATTCCTAGTTTCAATTTTCAGTGGGCGTTTTTCTAGGGCTATGTTTATCGCACAATTTTTGCGTCACACAAACTTTCTCAGCTGCTCGTAATAATTATGCATTGCCAAATTTGGTTCTCCATTGTCAAGTCAGGATCGATGGTGACGTCACCTAGGTATAAAAAAGAAAGGATTTTGTCAGTTTTATGCATATATAAATTTGCGAGATATTCTATTCGCCGCGCGAGCGCACTTTTCGTAGACTAGTCGGAATACTTTCTTTTACTCGCGGGATTGATGGTAACTTTTCATCTTCGTTATTTTTAAAATGAAGCACAGCCGAAAAAAAATGAAACTTCAGAAAGTTGCGTATTTCCAGTGAGTAAACGATTCTGACAATTAACAAAATTGATCATGATGATGATTTTTTTTCGGTCAGGCAAATGTCTCGTATTGGGGGTTCTACTCTTGACCCCTAAGCCTACGCGAGATTGAAGCGTTTGGGTAAACGAGACAAACTCCAAAAAAGCTGGTGTTTTGAAGCGCTTCCGTGCGATCGAAATATCGCTGTTTGTGATGCACTGCTTCTAGACGCACAAAACCATAAAACTCTGTAACTTGACAATGAAACTTTCAAACACGCAGCCATTGGAATTCAAAAGAGAATACTAAAATTACAACATTACAGTGCAAATTTGAAAACGATCTGAGTAGTTTTTGTGGTGTTATGTCATATGTGTATTGCTGAAAATGATCCTCTTTTGTATTCATCATTGTTGACTGGCTGGCGACCGTTCCTTTTGATTTATTTCAAACGCGACACAGATTTTTTACAAACATATCACTATGAAAATCAAGTAAAGGATACTAAAACACAATTCCTGTGTAAATTTGAACAAGATCGGAGAAATTTTCACAGTGTTATAACTGAAAATTATATTTTTTTGACTTTGTCGTAATTTCATTGGCTGGGGCGACCGTTCCTTTTGAAGATTTTTCAAACCCAAGACAGGTTTTTTCCAAATACACCACTATTTATTACATACACACTATTGTACCATTTTATTTGGTTTATCCTACCCTCCTCCAGGTATTATCCCAGCAGAAAAATTAATGCTTAGCTAAAAGCTGTGGCCTCTAATTTAGGCTATTTTTCTCCCGAAAATTTATCCGGACAATCAAATCAACGGCGCATTATGGCTTTGCTATTGGCAAGTTAAGAAAAAAATAAATTTAGAAGAACTTGGAAATATTGACTTCTAAATGTTTATCTCCTTTAGCTCCAATTTTGAACTTTTTAGTCGAGGATGAGTGGGCGGGGGTGGGGTTGGTTCTTTAGGCAAGAAAGTGCATGTTTAATCACTTGAAAGGGCTAAACTTCCAGCTGGTTTATTTATTCATTAAGATTATTTCTCATACTCGCTCTGCAATAGAATTATTACTTTGCTTTCTGATCTGTTCTGATTAGTAGTTTGTGGGCAACGTTCTAACACAACTAACTCATTAAACTCATCTTTCACATCTTTTGATCTCTTAAGCCGGAGCTTCCAGCGCAGCTGGTTTATTTTGGTCTGCAACAATTAATTGATGGGCCTACTCATCTCCTTGATAATTCAACTTCTTGCATTGATCTAATTTTTTCATCAGCTGATCATTTGATTCTGGATAGTGGTATCTTTCCATCCTTGAACCCTAAGTGCCATCACCAGATAACCTTTTGTAAACTAAATTTTAAAATCCCCTTCCCACCATCTTACAAACGAAAGGTTTGGGACTTTTCCAAAGCAAATCCCGATCTTATTCGAAGGGCGGTGGACATGGTTGACTGGGATAGGTTTTTTGAGGGAACTGATATGGATGGCCGGGTCTCCTTCTTGACTGAAACCATCATTAATATCATGTCAAACTTTGTGCCTAATAAAAATCATTACCATCAGGAATAAGGATGCAGTATGGATGACAGCTGAGATAAAGAGAGCCCTACTAGAAAAATCTAAAGTTTATGAGCGGTATGTAAAAAATGGGAGGAGAAAAGAAAGAAGACCTCAAAATCCTCCAAGAACATCAATCTAGGTGTAGAAGGGCTGTCAGAGATGCTAAAGAATTTTATTTCTCTCGCTTAGCAAATAACTTCAATGATCCAAACTTGGGTTCTAAGAAATACTGGTCTATTCTAAATCAATTTCTTCATAGGAGGAAGTCACCAAGGATTCCACCTGTTCGAGATGCCAGCAATAATCTTATTGCTGATGTTCCAACGAAAACAAATATTTTTAATAAATTCTTTGCAAATCAGTGCTCTCTCATAGACACTGATAGTGTATTGCCGCAACAAAACTATGTAACTAATCTCAGAATAAACAATATACCTCTAGATCAAGTCAAAATTTTAGCCCTCATTCGCGGACTTAAAACTAACAAAGCGCATGGTTGGTTTGACATCTCTATACAGATGGTTAAGATCTGTGACGAATCCTTGGTTAAACCTCTTATGAAGATCTATCAATATTCTTTAGATTCATGCATTTTTCCATCAAACTGGAAAAAGGCTAATGTTGTTCCTATATTCAAAAATAAAGGGGACAAGAGTGTAGTAAAAAACTATAGACCAGTGTCTCTCCTGCCTATTTTTGGAAAAACCTTTGAAAAGTGTATCTTTGACTCCGTCTACACCTATTTCGAAAACAACAATCTTTTCACAAATTCCCAGTCTGGGTTCCGCAAGGGTGACTCCTGTGTGTCTCAGCTGTTATCTATAACACACCACATTCTGAATGGTTTTGATGTTGATCCACCTCTAGACACTCGTGGAGTATTCCTTGATATTTCCAAAGCTTTTGACAGAGTTTGGCACGATGGTTTGTTATTCAAACTCAAGTCATATGGTGTTTCTGGCCCCCTTCTTTCATTAATCCAGAATTTTCTTTATGGGAGATCGCAGCGGGTGGTTCTTGATGGTCAGGCTTCTGATTGGACAGAAATCTTGGCCGGTGTACCCCAGGGATCTATTCTCGGACCCCTCTTTTTTTTGATTTACATTAACGACCTCCCTGAGGCAATCCTTTCCATAATCAAAATTTTTGCTGATGACTCGTCCCTGTTTTCACTCATCCTAGATCATATTCGCTGTTCTCAAGAGTTGAACAGTGACATGCAGAAGATAAGTGAGTGGGCTCATCAATGGAAAATGTCCTTCAACCCTGATCCTTCTAAACAGGCAGTTGAAGTGTACTTTACCAGGAGGCTAAATCCACCTGACCCCCCAGAAATTACATTCAATAATGCAGCCATTGCAGTTCAGGATCATCAAAAACATCTTGGTCTCATACTCGATCAAAAGCTGGCCTTTGACCGTCACCTTGATGAAAAAATAAAAAAAGGCTAATCAAGGTATTGGTCTTATTCGCAGACTTCGCAAGTTTCTACCCAGGGATTCTCTTGTCACTATATACAAAACCTATGTTAGACCACACTTAGATTATGGAGATATCGTATATGATCGTCCTGGTAATTCCTCATTCTCTGAAAAACTCGAGTCTGTTCAATATGATGCTTGTCTTGCAATAACCGGATGCTTCAGAGGAACATCCAGAGAAAAAATCTACCTTGAGCTAGGATTTGAAAGCCTGGCAAACAGGCGGTTAACTAGAAGACTCGTATTTTTTTTTTTATAAAATAATCAATGGCTTTGCTCCTGCTTATCTTACGAATATTCTTCCTCCCCAGAGAGGAGAGGAAGAGCGCAATGCAGGGCGAAGGATAAAACCACCACTCGAGGCACCTTTCTGTAGAACCGAGCGCTATCGTGCCTCTTTCTTTCCTTTTTGCATAAATGAATGGAATAACCTCGGAGATCATATACGGAATCTTCCAACTATTAAGTCCTTTAAGCAAGCAATTCTCCAATTCCTCAGACCCAGTGCTAACTCAGTTTTCAAAGCTAGTGACAACAAGGGCGTCGTTCTCCTTAACCGATTAAGGGTTGGTTTCAGTCATCTTCGTGAGCATAAGTTCAGGCACAATTTTGCTGACACAGTCGACCCTTTTTGCAACTGTCGACAAAATTCAGTCGAAACAACACAGCATTTTTTGGTGCATTGCTCTGATTACTCTAACGACAGACTTGTTATGTTTGACAGCCTTCTTCAACTTGACATAACTTTGTTTCCATTTAATCCCAGAACATTGTGTAGAATACTTCTTTATGGTGACCCCGAATTTAGCGGTGTCCAAAATCATGATATATTGAGCATAACGATAAAATTCATCTGCGATACTGGACGTTTTGGGGGACCGTTATTCTAGTCTTATGCTCCAAGTGCTCTCCTAGCTCTTTCTGTTTTATTTTTATTTTGTTATCAATTATTTTCTGTAGTTAGTTTTTGTTTGTTTTTTTTCTTTTTTATATATATTTTCTTTTTATATATATTTTTCATTTCTTAGTCATTATTGCTCATTTTGTAAGCTCATTTGGGGTTCCTTCCTCCTGGCGGTATGATCTGGTGGTCCTTTTGCGGGAGGATAGGAACCTTTAGATTTGTACTATTTGTTCGTGGGACTATACTATAGATAAAAAAAAAAAAAAAAAAAAAAAAAAAAAAAAATTTGGTTGTGTTTACAACGACGGGGATAAAAATATCAACTTTGAACTTCGTCTAAGATCTTGGATGGTCGTCATGGTTACTTTTGTCTTATTGTTGATTGCGCGCTGAATAGAATCTCGATTCGTCGACACAACGTCGATATATAATTTTGACCTGTGCTATTCTCAGTAGTAATCATGTCTATTTATATAGAATATCAACCAAATCTTTGTTAAAAAAATTGAATCTTCAAACAATTGAGCATTATGCTTTTAATCGTCATTTGTCGTGGCTTGTTTATATAGCTCGCATGTCATTTGATAGATTACCAAGAAAATTGCTTTCTTCTTGGATACATCATAAAAGGCCTATAGGCTCTCCTGAATTTACTTATGGGCGTGGTATTAAGAAAAATTTGAAATGGTTTGGTATTGGTTTTGATTGGTATAACTTTGTATATGATCGAAATGTATGGAGAAAATTGATTAATAAAGTTAATGTGTATTATTTGTTTAGTTATTTAAAAAAATTTCTAGTCTTTTCATTATTTTTCAATGTAGTGGTTTCCTAGGATATTTATATTTCAAGCCAGTTCCTTTGATAGGATGGTTCTCTCTCCCATATCGTTCGAAATAAAATTGTACCCTCTCCTCTGAGGGATTCTTGCAATCGAAAGCAACATATTCCAGGACGTTTTTTACGGTCAGCATGGCCAAGGCATAGAAAGCATCCATGTCATCAATCAACCCAAAGTTCAATGCGTTAGTTTCTTTTATTGCCTTTTGTATTCCCTTCATGATATAAAAGTGTTTTTGAATTAATTCGTAATTAGCTGCTTTGATAACCAGTGCGTGAATATTTTCCTTTTCGGGTTTTGCTCTTACGTTACTTTCATTCAACGCGACCCACAGGTCATCTGTTTCTTCTTGATTTAAATCATTTCATCTCAAACATTTTAAGAGAATTTTACTCTTGTTGACCATAAGGAAGTTTTCGTAGGAATCTATTAGAGTTGTAGCCCGGACATGATCGAACAAAAGCATTTCAATAAACGCTTTTGCCATTTGAAATGGGAAAACTCTAAACTTGGAGTAGGCATGTGAAATTATCCATCCAAGCAATCCTGCCTCTTCCTCAGTCAGACTCGAAGGAACCGATTGAAAAAGCCCTGAGCTTTGCATTTTCGCAAGTTCGGCAAAGAAAGATGAATAAACATTTTTGATAACGCCTTCACCGAAACCAGATTCATCATTTATGTAGCCAATAGTTAAGTTTTCTTTTTCTTCCAATGAGTTGTCATTTCGATACAATTTGAAAAGGGATTCCACGATATTGTACTTAGAATTTAATTGACTAAGTCCATTAATAGGGGTCATTCATGCAAGTGAACTAAGATCGTGTGAAAACTAAAAATGTTATAAATTTACAATCATGGTCGTTATATTTGAGAAAAAGGGAAATCCCCCGCGAAGTTGAAACCACAATCAACTTGTAAGTGCTCTAAAAAAGGTTGGAAGGGTAGAGTTATAACTCTGAATTTTAACATGAGACTTAAGACTGAGATTCCAAATGTTCAAAAATGGTCCAATAAGGCTCATAATAGGCTGGGGGTCTATAAACCCGAGCCAAACTGAAATATTCGATTAAATTTGAGAAATGGTCCAAAATCGACTTTCTCGCCTGAACTCCAAATTTCGAAAAACGAGGAAATAAGCTTAATTCTCAATAGATTTCGACCATGATTGTAGATTTTTCGCCGTCAGAACCAGGAAAGGTTAACTTAAATTTTGAGCTATTGTACTTTAAATCTAGTTAACGTGTTCAAAAGTTATAAAAAAAAATTCGACAAAATCCTCTTTCGAAAATGCGTTATTATTTTTGAGAAAAATGAAAATCACTGAAAAAAAACCCTCTCCCCTTGTACGCAGAGAACAATATAACTGACATCATTTAAACAATAGACGTATGATTTTGCTAAGGACCCAAAATACTTTTAAAATTGCTGATCATACGTACTAGTAGGTACAATTTTCAGTCTTAATTTTCATTTAGATTACCTGATATTTACTTACCTATCGACTTTTAAGGAGCCATCATCCTCTCCTAAAACGATACTCGGGTCGGCATTTTCTTGAACAATTTTTGGTGTTATTGTTGTTATATTTTTTTTGATGACGTCACTCGTCATGCACAAAGTGAGCAAAAACTGAAAATTTCCATTTTTCTTATAAATAGCTATTGTATTCTAACAAAGGCTTTAGAAAAAAAGTTGCCTGAGTTTAAATTGCTTATTTTATCCTAAATATTAAATAAATTACGGTTTAAACGATATATTTGACCTTAAAAATAAATTTGTATTAGAAAAGTGTCAATTTTTGTGACACCTTACTGTCAGAAATGTCATCATTCTCAAGTGTGAAAATTTTTATGGGTCAATTTTTTATTTATTTTGAAGCTAAATAAAAGTTAGGAATTTACAGAAAATTTCATGGCAAAAGCTCTAATATTTCAGGAGTTATTACTGATAATTTTACCTCCAAACAGAAACAGCCCCCTAGGACGAATAGGGTTAAGACTACCATCTTTGTCATCAATGCAAAATGAAAAATATTTAAAAATGTCATTTGTCGCCTCATAGTAAACAAGTTACTAAAGGAGCCTCAAAGAAATAAACCCTTCCGACCCAAACGTACGTCCAAAATGAATATACCAAGTCCCAGACTCAAGGATGTAGCTCTTAACCACTTGATTCAAAAGGACATAAACCGAACGCATTAAGAAAAAAAACCATTATCTAACTCGCAAGCTACAAGCTTTAACGGCACTTTAAAGTTTTAGGTTTCAAAAAAAGTTTGAAATTTTTGACATTTTTCAAAAACTGTTGCACGTGGGAAAGGTTAAAAGATAAATGTGATGAGAATTATTAAATTTAACTAAAAATTAAAAATTAAAAATTCTCTGTGAAACAAGCGATACTTTTATGAACGCACCTGGTTATCAGAAGAATAAAAACAGTTTTACATTGAAATGTAATCGATAAAGTCTGAGTCAGAAAGTCAGAAAGCGTAAAAACGTATTTTGAAAATCAGTTGTGCCTTTGTGCAAAAAATCAAAAATGCAGATGAACAAATTTTGTTCAGTTTTTTCGAAAATGATGCACGTCTCTGCAAAATATCAGAAGATATAAATGAACTAACGATGATGATGTGCTTATAAAAAAAAAGTAAAATTGGGCCTAGTTTTTCACGAAACAACATTTTAGCAACAAAAAATTAATAATCAAATTAAAAAAAAAGTTTTTAGCCAATTTTTGGCTAAAATTTGCCCAAAAATAGTTTTTTTAGAAGATCGGGCTGCGTCAAATTCGAGGGTTTATAGTTATGCCTCTTTGTGCAAAAACTCAGAAAAAATTGAATGAGCCAATATTGAAAAAAACTGGTAACGAACGAACGCATTAACAGACATGAGATACTTTATAGGACCTCCAAATACCTCTAGATGTCCATTAAGATTTCCCTCAAGCTTTGTTCTGCATAGTTCAGAAACTAGTCTAGCACCCCCTAGTCTACCCTCTGAGACAAAAGAACTTTGATCACTGTAGTAGAGTTCCCTTCATAAAATTGGCAAAAAAATTTCAGGATTTTTATCAAGTCTGACTCTCGTTGGGAAAGCATTTGAAAAAAGGCGACCAATATCAAAGCAAAAGAATTGTTTTTTTTTATTTCTTTTGAGTTTTGAAATGGTGTGTTGCTGAAACTAAACTCTTATCCAAATAGAAATGGGATTTCTGAGCAAAAAAATCCATCAGTTTGCCTGATTTTCTCAACTTTTCTAAAAGCCTGATATTTTTACAGGTTTTCACGGGTATGTCAGAAACCTGACATAATGTCAGCCCCCCTAAAGTTTTTTTTAGTTTTTTAGGTGTTAAACCCTAAAATATTCCAAAATAATAAGGGGGTGAAATTACATCACTGTTTTTGAAATCTACTTAGGGGAGCTAAATTCTCATCACAATAAAGTGAGCGAGCTGAAAACTTCAATTTCATGGTTGACTTTGCCGTCATTTATTCAGTGAAACTGAATTTCTCTTTTTTCCTAGAAAATCTTTTTGAAAGTGTGGACGATCAGAAGTCGTGGGGGCTGCCAAGAATTATTGTATCTTTATTGGAGGTGGGAGACTTAAATTGCAGGGGACCTAATTTAACAGTGACCTGGGATCAGAATCCAGGCTGACGATGTGCTATGCTCCGTGAAAACTTTTACAATTAGCCTCCGTCTCAGAACGCGGTCAGAAAATTTTGCGGATAATTTCACAGCGAAAATGCATCCAGTGAAATGTGAGTAATGTATCATGATTCAAGTCGACTGACATAATTATACACATAATACATATTACAAGTTCTGCCTACGGATTCTCAAGCTCGGCTATAATAAAACTATTACATGTTAGTAGCAGACCCGACTGACCAATGTTATGTAGCAGGTTGAAACATGAGTTTCTGCTGGAAAGATGCAGTTGGTTTTCAAGTTAAATCTTCAAAATAAAACAAACTGTGTGGGTTTCTTTACTTCAAACAAACTCCATATTTTTGAACCCATATAAAGGAAGATGGCTCTTCTTGTGGTTGGCTTCTGATACCCCATATAAACACGATGTCTGAAAGGAGGAGACATGGTTTGTTTTTGTTTGATTTGTTGACTCATATATCTCATGGCAAATGGGATAGCAAATGACTTTTTATGTATTCTTGGCTCTACATATGAATCTAACTTTGACACCTCCAGAATGTTGAAAAAACATTTTACGAGATAAGTTCATTATAATTTTCATGGAAATTTTTTAATCGACAGATTTGGTTGGTGCAGTTTTGTTTGGTGTGTTTGGTATCGTGATCTTAAAAGCAATGAAGTACCACACCTCACTCTACACATGATGCTCCAGCCATGATTTGGTATCAGAATGTTGGAAAAAAAACATTACAGAAATTGTTATAGAAATATATTGACTTATTTTTACAATTGGCGGTGTGGTTAGTTGGTGATAATGTTTACGCTGTGGATGGTTTAAAAGACTTTTATATTGATTTTGTTTGTTGGAATTGATTCAAAAAAAAAGAGAAACTTTTTTAATAAAACTTTATTTTTTTCATGAATCGAAAAAAAACCGTGTGGATAGTATGTCTGTGTAAACCAAGCAGTGTCTGTTTTCATTTGAGCTCTATACCTACTGAATTGAAGCTTGACTAGCTCTGTTTTTAAAACTTTGAGCCATGTTTTTTTCTTTGTTGCTATTAAAGATAGATTTTTAAATTGTCGTAATGTAAATTTATGGTACAGTTTTAGTTTTTGAGTTTAATTCATCAGTAGTACCATACAGTAGTATTTTTTCAGTAATCCTTTCTTGTAAATATAGTAACATTTAACCAGACTCATTTCCCTCATTATATTCGAATTTGTATCTTTTTAGGCTGATAAACATTTTTAAACCAAACAAAGCAAACAACATGCCAGTTTTTCTGGAAATAATATGTATACTTTATTGTGTGCTTTGATTCTATTTTAATCAACCCTCTCAACTGCTGATCTTTCAACTATCATTTAGGAGTATAGAATGGGCTTCCATAGTACCATTTTCTCTAAGTATTTTGTGCAAAATTTCAACAAAGTAGACATCTTGACTGTCCTTGTCCCTTACTGATGGAGGACATTGCTTATTTTTGGTAGCCTTCACATATCAATAAGGAACTTTGTTGTAAATGTTTTTTCTGATGAAATCATACTAATCTGAAACTATTAGGCCTTTATGAACTTTCTAGAACAATAATCTTGCTCCAATCTTGAGAAACACTGGAAAAATAGGTTAGCATTCCCTGCCATAATTTCACAGAATTCCTCTGCTTTCTGCTTGAAAACGCTATCGTATAGCCGAAAACGAAAGTGAAACTTTGAAAACGTCCGCAAATTCGGGCCCAGTCCTCTTCCGAGACGGAGGCTAATATAAAGATTTTTAGTAGTGCTATTTTGTGTCCCATATATCTCTCTCTCTTTATTTCCAAAACTTTGCAATTAGGGTACAATGAGGATGTAACTCGATTTTTGGTCAAGGTTTGTGAGTCAATTTTGGAGCATTCGTGCATCAGGGGAGGGGGCTAGCAGTTAGTACAATACACTACACGTTTTTTTTATTAGAACCTAGTTTATAAGAACATATAGGCTGAAATTCGTCGAAAAGTTAAGAACATCTTAAGAACATGTCCAGCCTCAGTTTGGAAAAATGACAAGAAACTACAATTTTTTCCTCTTTTTAAGCAGTTTTAACCGAATTTAGGGGTCGATCTTCAAAATTCGAGAGTCAAATATTGTCCAAATTTTGCCAAATTTAAGTGCTCTTTATTTTGTATCATATTGTCGATTTAGAGTAGTCTGAAAAATTAAGAACGCATTTAAGAACATTTTAGGCTGAAAATTGCTAAAAAATTAAGCACATCCAGGCTCAGCCAAATTTTAGGTGTTCTAATAAAAAAAAAAAACGTGTATGCCGGTTAGCACTGATTGGCAAATTTTCGTACTAAGTTCTATAAAAAAAGTTGATTTTCTTTCAAAGTTTCGAAACGTTTTTTTTAATCTTACAAACAATTTGTCGGTTGCCATAGAAATTTAGTAGAATGAAAAATTAAAATTTTTTATAATTTCCTATTGAAATATTGAAAGTTGAGTATTACAAATATAAGATTTTGTTTTATCTGATTTTATTGGTTTTATATGTTCAAAGAGCCATTTTCAAGGGTGGTGTATGTAAATTTGATCTAAATTCAGTTAGTTATAACCTATACAAAGGGTGGTGCTGTTACCTTGCGAAAAAGCAGTTAGTAGGCATGTCTTGTACTAACTGCTCCCCTCTGTATGAGAGACTTTGCAGTAATTTGTGAGTGAAGCGAGTATGACAGTTATTTGGGACCTTTTCCTAGACGACGATTCTGTCATGCTATATCAAGTCAAGATATGATTATCTAAAAGCATTTTTTCCAAGGTTTTCAACTAATTACTTTTTTTCATAGTGGGTCCATTTTCAAGGTTTTAAGTCAAATCTGGCCTTTTTTGAAGTCTTCACAACCCCAATTTGGTAAAAGAACACTTCAACCAGCGTCAAAAGCATGGCTTATATAAGAAGGTTCTAGGTGGCCCCTAAGAATTTAGGTGGCCCCTACTAGAAAAATATTTTAGGTGGCCCCTAAAAGTTGAAATACTAAGAAAAAGTGAAAATTGAGAAATTGTAAAATATACATTTTCTTTTGTCAAACGTAACCAAATACAACAGTTTTAATAAAAATAGCTACTTATTATTAATAAAATCAAGCAAATTGAAGATAAGCTTTTGTAAGTTAGAGTAAAATACCTTGCAATTCCACGATCTCACGGATTGCATCTAGAAACTGCTCTTCTTTGCTCTCCTCGATATGTGGTGTAGTCCAACTTTCCCAGTTTATTGTTGGGAAGCTGAAATCCCCAATGGACCATTTGTGTGAATATTTCTTCTCCGCGGAAAAAGTTTTTATTAGCGAGTTGAGCTTTGCATTATTTTCTTCGGATGAATCTGTTTTCGTAGGACTGCGAAAGAGACACGCAAACAGTAGTACATGCCTGTCGACGAGGCGGACTTCGATTATACAGGCCTCTTCAATTACAACTGGAGAAGCCTTAACAATCAGATATTTGATGGAGTTGTGCGCTAGTAATATTATACTGCGTCCTTTGTTCGTATCTGTATTTATTAGGTTAACCCGTGTGTACTCGCTAAATTCGTACTCTTGCAATTCTTTTAACAAGCCTACCTTTGTTTTAACTTCAAAGATTGCGATTATATACGGCTTTTGTATGTGTGCATGGACCTTTAATTGGTTCATTTTACCAGGTGTTAATAGACGATATCGGATTTAGATAAATGCAATGCATTCTGGTTTCTAGGGACTCTCAAAGGAATTATAATAGATCAATTATAATAGATTATAATTCCTTTGAGAGTCCCTAGAAACCAGAATGCATTGCATTTATCTAAATCCGATATCGTCTATTGGTCTGCATTGGCATACAGGATTCGGTGGTATAGTCGGTATACTATATATAATGGATGTATACTGTGACGAAGGGAAGTTAGGCGATTGGGGTCACCCTTTAGTTATTGAGGGGACCTCTCAGATCACTTATCTTTCCTTCACAATGGTTCCCTTAGTGGGGAAGTTGGACCGTAGTAAAGGTACGCTAATAGATTTCAATCAACATCAATTCTGTTTTCCAATTAAGCAATAAATATCAAATAAGCGTAACATAAAACTAAAATAACTTGTAACTCTGGCATATAATTAACGATTCCTGTTCAAGTCCTTCTCCTTCAAGTTCTCCTGTTTCAAGTCCTTTTCCTTAGACTCCCTTTCAAGTCCCTGATTTTCCTTTTCTCACTCAAATCTCTCGCCCTATTCAGAGGTCTGAGCTCGAGGGCCTGAGCCCACTCTATTGATGTCTATTCATTTTTCAGTCATTAACGCGTGTTGGCTCAGTCCCAAACTCCTTTGCATAGCGTTTACTAGTCATCATCATCAACCTCCAGCCCGACGGTTCACAAGTGAGTCCTCGCACTTTAAAAAATTTGCAATTTGTTGAGAGTTAATGATCTACCAACGAATATAGTTTTCAGTCGCTTTATATTTATTCAATGCCTTGTAAAATTCGAAGTTGTTCTAGTTCGTAATTAATAAGTCATTCAATACTGCAGTTAAAACAATTCAGAATACTTAATTCATATCTACCATATGCATGTTTCAATCGGAAATCACGCCCTTAAGCCGGCCAGCGTGATTTCTTCAAAAATAGTCTCTGGATCCAGGTTATAATTTCAGCTGTTTGCTATAAACAGCATTTCATTCTTCATTATGCTGAATGTGTATTTCAATTATCCATTCTTAATTTTGAATTCAAAAGTTTTTTGATACAGTGCACTACCGTTTAAATTTAACCTTTTCAATGTCGGTTGTGAGATTTTATAAGACGCCATTCTTGCGCGTCCGTGAGTGTTGTCTTTCAACGTTGGTTGAGTCTCTTCGTCATGGGATGATAAGTTTCGTTTTGTTTGAGTGAAGCTTCATTTGCTTCCTGATTTTAATCGTTCGTTTGGACTTGATTTTATAATTTATCAATCACGTTTTTCAAAATGTTCTACTTCTTTTTCGTTGCGCTGTCGTTTCCTACCATCAAGAGGAAACGAACTCCCGGCAGTTATTATTCACCGGAGAGATAACACCGATCGTGGGTCGCGGCCGTCATCATTTTGGCCAGTGTTTCCTTGGGATGGGTTGCCACCTCGGAAATCCTATAATAAGGAAGACAACATCGAACGAAGTGGAAAAAAAATCTATATAATACAATCAAATATAAAATATTAAACGTCCGAAGTTCTCTGATACCAGATCATTGAACCAAATAAATAAATCTACAAAAAAATTTTATCGAAAATTTCTAATCAAATTTTATAACAAATCTTCATTTTATGATCCACTAATAACATTCTTGTTACAGTTCCGATGGTTTTCTCTTTTATTTTTCAGGGAATAAACTGAAGAACAACCCCGTAAGTTCCGTCCGATCGTTGGGCTCAGATTAAAGCTGAGCAAGAAGAGCCCGATTGGGATACGAATTGATTGTTTGGAATTGTCGTTCAGCCGAATGAGTATTAACTCGTAATTTTTCTTTTTTGCAAACTTCGACCATTGCTAGTGTACGGGAGCCCCGTTCAGTGGTGGAGGCGGTTTCTCAGATCTCCCAACCGTAAACGCTCGAATTTTTCTTTCCTCAATCCCTTCTCGAAGATAATCACTCTGTATTTCTTTGTTGTCAAACGTATAAGATCTAGTCAGGTCTTCTTCCCTGACTGCTGCTTCATTGGGTTCTTCTTTTAAAGTCTTGTCAAAGATTATCTCACTGTGCATCTTCCAAAATACGAAAGAATAATTGGGGTTTGTGTTATTATATCCGTTGCAGTTCGATACAGGGTGCTATCTTCAGCTGTAAATTGAAAGCGAAATTCTTGTGATTGGTTTATTCAACCATCTTTCTTCTTTCTTGATTGATCGCTCAATCATGAGGTCGACTAGTATTTTCTTAACAGCATGGCCTGTTTGCTTCTGTGACATAATTTTAATCCCATTTGGATTCTAGATTTCGGCCCTGTCGCAAAAGTAATTGAATTGAGCGGGACAATCGCAGCACCATCTTGTCAACCATCAGAATGTTGAACCGTGAAATATAATGATTTTTTGTTTCTTTTATATACCTCACAAAAATTTCGTTTGTTATTTCCTTTCCTCTACCGCTTCCTTTGTTTCGT